>NW_026705178.1:562500-744556 GCF_029867415.1 Vicia villosa
CTTTCTTTGATCTATTTAAAGATGAATCATGGAAATCTCTTGATATAAAGATTCTCCAAATGATCTTCTCAAAGATGAAACTTCTAAAAATATTCTGGATATTGATTCCTCATCGGATCTTTAATACACACTTGTAGTTCTTCCAAATGATACTTCTGGTGTTGGTCTTTTAACATTTTATTCATATAGCTCTGAAGATGCAAATTATTCTATTATTATTAATGTTTTTTTTTCATCTTTTAGTAACTGAATCAACTCTTGTAGTTTCAGGATGATCTCCTCCTTCATGGATTTTTCATGAAATCCATCACAATAATTTTTACATTTGGAATCAAGTAATGAGTCAGATTTTAGACACAAGTTATTGAAGGATAGAAAAACACTTAGAAAGATCATGGATAGTTCATCTTCTTCTTCTTCTTCTTCTTTGCTTGCTTTTCCAGAGTTGATTAACCCTTCTGGAGATCATGGATAGTTCATCTTCTTCTTCTGATTCTGATTCTTCAGAATCTTCTTCTTCAGCCTGAAAAGCATTAGTGCATTTTTTAAAATTAGATTTTAATGCAATAGACTTACCTTTCTTTTGAGGCTCGTTTGCATCTAGCTCTATCTCATGGCTTCTCAAGGCACTGATTAGCTCTTCCAAAGAAACCTCATTCAGATTCTTTGCAATCTTGAATGCAGTCACCATTGGACCCCATCTTCTGGGCAAGCTTCTGATGATCTTCTTTACATGATCAGCCTTGGTGTAGCCTTTGTCCAAAACTCTTAATCTAGCAGTTAGCGTTTGAAATCTTGAGAACATCTTCTCAATGTTTTCATCGTCCTCCATCTTGAAGGCTTCATATTTTTGGATTAGAGCAAGAGCTTTAGTCTCCTTGACTTGAGCATTTCCCTCATGGGTCATTTTCAATGACTCATATATATCATAGGCAGTTTCCCTGTTAGATATCTTCTCATACTCAGCATGAGAGATAGCATTCAGCAAAACAGTCCTACATTTATGATGATTTTTGAATTGCTTCTTTTGATCATCATTCATTTCTTGTATGGTAAGCCTTACACCAGTAGCTTTAATTGGATGTTTGTAACCATCCATCAGAAGATCCCATAATTCACCATCTAGACCAAGAAAGTAACTTTCCAGTTTATCTTTCCAGTATTCAAAGTTTTCACCATCAAATACTGGTGGTCTAGTATAACCATTGTTACCATTTCCATTGTATTGCTCAGAAGAGCCAGATGTGGATGTAGGTGCGTTTGTTGGAATTTCACCAGCCATCTTTTACTGAAGCGTTTTTCTCTTCCTGAATCTTTTCTAAACACGGTTAAGTGCTTGCACCTTAGAACCGGCACTCTGATGCCAATTGAAGGATAGAAAAACACTTAGAAAGGGGGGTTTGAATAAGTGTAGTTTAAAGACTTATAAGATAAAAACAACTTGCACAAGTATTTTAATCCTGGTTCGTTATTAACAAAACTACTCCAGTCCACCCTTGACAAGGTGATTTACCTTAACTGAGGATTTAATCCACTAATCACACGAGATTACAATGGTTTTCCACTTAGACAACTTCTAAGTCTTCTAGAGTCTTCTGATCACAACCTGATCACTCTAGGAACAATCTGCTTAGATACCCTCTAAGACTTTCTAGAGTATACTGATCACAACCTGATCACTCTAGTTACAAACTGCTTAGACACTTGCTAAGACTTGCTAGAGTATCCTGATCAACAACCTGATCACTCTAGTTCTTACAACTTAATGTAAATGAATTCTTTTAAGAGTTACAATGCTTCTTATAAAGCTATAATCACAACTGTGATTTTCTCTTAAGTTTAAGCTTAATCTCACTAGTATATTACAACAGCAATGTAGTGAGCTTGATGATGAAGTTTAAGAGCTTTTGAATTTGACAACGTTTCTGCAAGTTTTGGTTCAGAGTTCGTAACTTCGTTTCTCATCAGAACTTCATATCTATAGGCACTTGAGAAGATGACCGTTGGGAGCATTTAATGTTTTGCGTAATCCGTACAGCATTGCATTTAATGTTTCACTCTTTTGTCAACTACCTCGAGCCTTGTTTTCGCTGTGTCTACTGACGTTGCCTTTAATAACTTCTAACGTTCCTTTTGTCAGTCAGCGTAGCCTGCCATCTAGTACTTGCTTCTGATCTGATGTTTGTGTAAACAACGTTTGAATATCATCAGAGTCAAACAGCTTGGTGCAGAGCATCTTCTTGTCTTCTGACCTTGAAGTGCTTCTGAGCGTGATACCATGAGAACTTCAGTGCTTCTGCTACTGATCTCAATTTCTTCTGATGCTTCTGTCATACCCCAAAATTTGCCCATACAAGTTCTCTTATACAAATTCAAATCAATACACACTCTCCTATGCAAAGCACATAAACTAGGGTTTGGTTTACCCAAAGGAAAATCAGTGGATCAATGGCCCCAAGGCATCTCATGTGGCTCAATATATCTCACATTATCTCTATGACAAGTTTCATGTCTCAATTTAATGGAATGGTCACTTAATTGTTCAGAAAGTCAACAGTCAACTAAGCTAACCTAAAAGTCAACTGTGGTCAAAGTAAAGTCAAAACTCCTGATTTTTTGTCAAGATCCTCATATTGAAGTATCATTCACCATTTGATTAAGAATTGATCATGGTTCATCAAGGAAAGATCAAAAATCAACAAATCAAAAAGTTTCTAAATTAGGGTTTTGTATAGGAAAAGTCAACTGAACTTTGACCAGCCATAACTTTCCCATGGTACATCCAAAATTTTCCATCCAAAGCTCATTTTGAAGGAAATTTGATTCTCTACAATTTTGAGATATATGGACTAAAACATTATAGGTCCTTTTCAAAAGTCAACCAAAAGACATTTTTTTCAAAAGGTCATATAAGAAGCATGGAAAAGAATTTTTATATGAGACCAAAGACACTGGTTAGAGGACTCTCTAAGGTTTCTAAAAAGTCCTAAAACACTTACATACCTCAAAAATTGAGAGAGATAGATCTTGTCAAAGTTGGAATATTTTGGAGGGAAAATGTGAAAGAATTTGGATATTTTTGCAAAGGGGCCCATGAGTTTAAGATCCAATCTTGCAAAATAAGTTATCTAGAAGCTCTAACCTTAAAGCCACGAAAAAGTAATGAATATTTGATTTTATTCAAATTTTTATTTATCAAAATCATGGATATAAGTCAAAAAATTTGAATAAAATACAAAAGATATGATTTGTTCTTATTTCCAATCATCATCAATCACACAAATATTCATTAATCACTACAAAATTCGTGCAAGGGCTAAATGTGTGGAAAAATTGAAATTGGCCATAATTAGAAATATTCCAATCAAGCTCCAAATCAAATCTCCAAAGATTGATTCACAAAGATTTAAACTAGTTTTGTTACCCTAATGTGTTCCTCTATATAAACAGAAGTATAGCAGGGCATTAGGGGAGGAATTTCTGCAGTCAAGAACACCAAACCCGAGCTCTCAAATTCAAGAAAATTGTGAATTTGAATTCCAACTTGCAGGGACTTTCAAGAGGATACAAAGCTTCTAATACGTTCCTGGATCATCACTGAACAATTCCCAATCGCTTTTGAGCTTTGAAGTATCAAGAACACACGCGTATAACTCAAGGTTTGTCCAAATCTTTTCAAACTCGATTCTGTAAATTCATGCATCATTCTTGAAATTAAGCGGCATATTTATGATTGTTATGATATTGTGACTGTTTCTGGATCTTTAATTATGTTTTCGTGACCATATGAAGCACATGCCATTGTTAGGGTTTTTGGTTTCTGTTTAGGGCTTTTTCTTGCAGGGAGAATTGGCTTGAATTAGGGCCATAATCATGTTTGCGAGGTCTGGACGATTCGATCCATGGCCTCGCGAAAAGTTTTTGTCCATGTTTGCTTGGATTCGTAGATGCAGGTGTATGGTGACGCTTCAGAACCGTTGCTAAAACCATGTGCATACCTTAGACGACGGACCAAGGTCAGGGATGACCTCGTGGCAAGTGCTCATTGGCCGGTTCAAAAGAAGGCGCGCGCGCGTTTTGTTTAAAGTTCCTTTGGATCCGGTGTAGCGCATCCTTACGAGTTGTCATGTTCCCTCGATCATCCAACCATCGGATCAAGCTGGCAACAGATCTAACGCTTCCAGACATGAGGACGCACCATAGTCCACACGCGTGAGCCACACAGGATCGTGAGTTAAGCCTTTTGCAATTTTTTTATTTTTAATTGTATAGCCGTTTTATTTTATTTATTGTTTTATATCTTTTTCTTTTCTTAATTATAAAAACTATTATATACTTTTTTTATTTTCAAAAATTCTTTATATAATTAACATTAATAGTTTATTTATTTTATTTAATATCTATCTTATTTTTTCTTCCTTATTTACAATTAATATTTATTATCACATAATATTTATTTTTTTATTTACTTATTTATTTATTCATATAAAATGTTTATTTCATTTAAATTATCATATATATTCTTATTGTATATATTTATTTTCTTATTTAATTTATATTTAATCATTTTATATATATTCAAAAATTCATATTTATTTGTTTTAACTCTAAAAAATTCCTAAAAAATACCTGTGTGTCCGATTTTATTTTTTTTCTTCTCGATTTAATTAATTAGGTCGTGAGACCAATAATCAATTAAATAACTTATGTTTCTTATTCAATTCATACCCTAATCAGGGTTTACGACGAACATTCCATACACTGAAAATATATTTCTTTTTCTGTGCCTTTTCAGGGTTATTTTTCAAACGCCTTCCGACTACGCGCCACATCCTTCGCAAAGCTAAGTATTTAATTTATTTTTAAAATTCTATTTTGTTTCCTTTTAATTAGGGTTTACCCTTTCAACTTTTTTTGAACTGTGCATACATTCACCTATTAACTGCCTTTGCCATTTTTTAGGATTACCCCCGAGGCTTCCTCCGACTGCCAACCATACCAGATCAAATTCGAAGCTAAGTACTTCTTGTTTATCTATTTATTTTCTAATTTCTTTATCTTTTTATTTTTTTAGGGTTGGTTTCGTCTGCCTCCGAACTGATAATGCACTCACCCATTTTTCTGTTTTTTTCAATCTTCAGGGTTGGTCAATTGCCAAAGCTTCGAATATCGGTAACCCTAAACCCTAAACTATTATATTTTCTGTTTTTTAATTATATCCCGCTGGTTTCAATTCCCCTCTCGTCCGCTGGTTTCATTTTCCCCTTCCCCATAATTGTTTATATTATTGCGTGGTTAGTAATCTTAGGGAGTGCAAGTCTTGAACTGAATTAGAATGACTTAATTACAAGATAATATAACTGAATATAATCACATGATTGGTGCACACACGTACACTTTTTGGGTAACCTCTTTGCTGCCTGTTGCCTGTTGCCTGTTGCCTATTGCCTTGTTTCCTTGTGTCTCTTTGCAGAATAGCCAGTCCCTCGAATACGAGGATACTTCAGCCATGTTGCCTCGATTAAAGATCATGGTCCCTAATGATGCTGCCTTCGATATACATGATCTCGACCCTCGGAAGTTGCCTACGAAAAGGCTGAGGTATCCTCTGGCTGCCTACGAAAAAGGCTATTCTGATCCTTCCCCTTAGACTACCTGCCTCTCTATGGCATGGGTCAGTCTTATGGTGAATGATAATGCGATGACCCTTCAACCTCCAAACGAAAGGCTTCCTGCCCTCTTATGGCAAGGATAGGCCCTTTCACCCTGAAAGGCTAAAAGAACCTCATTTTCAAAACTTTAAGGTAATTGCCCCTAATTGCTTTGCCTTGCTCTAAAATTTTCATATTCTTTCTCATAATCCTTCAAAAATGGCTACGCTCATTTACGAGCTAAAGTCCACATACTTTTCTTCTACATTTCTGAAATCAAAACGAGCAAAGCAATTAAGAGCCCATGGAAAACCATGGATGCAAAGGGTGCCTTACACCTTCCCTTTGCATAATTACCCCCCGAACCCTGTTTTTATTTAAAAGGTTTTTTCCTGTTTCTTTTAGCCTTTCTAACTTGTTTGGATAAAATAAAAGTCGGTGGCGACTCTTGCTTACCGCGACATTTCAAATAAAAGTCAGTTCACCGTATTACAGAACTGGCGACTCTGCTGGGGATAAAAATTCGATAAAATAGGGGTTACCTTATGTCATACCCCAAAATTTGCCCTATTACTATTACGTTTTATTAACTGGGACGTAGTACAAATTCTACAAGGGGTGTATATAAAACTAGTGGGCTTGACATCTTGATTGGCATGCCCATTTTAAAAGAATAACCATTCTCTAAATTTTTCAATTCAAAAGATAGGGGTATACATTAAGTAAAAGTGTGTATTTAATTGGGCTTATTATTCATAAAATATGAGGCCTAATTTCAAAATTCAAAATTATTTTTAAACTTGAGTTTTATAAACTTCATTGGTTTATTTACAATGTTTTGTATTTTTGTACTTATTTGTTTAAAAATATAATAATTTTTTTTAATTAATTATATATTTTTAAATAATAAATATTAGCTCGTCTTTTATATGCTTTCAATTGGGTTTTTATTTCAAATAAATAACATAGCACAATTGGCAAGAAATAAGGCATGCAAGTAAGAAGTCACGGGTTCGAATCTGACAAGTGACATTTTCACACTTTTTCTCCTATTTTTTTAAAAATAATTTTCAAAATGGGTTGTTGGGCTTTTGGATATGGGTTATTTCCTTTTATGGATTTTAACCTAATTTCTAACTCTATAAAAAGGGGTCTTAGCAACCCTAAAAAGGACCTTTTTCCATTCTACGTACAATTTTTCTAAAACGCACTTTTTTATAACTTTTTTCTACGCTTCTCTTCTCCCACAACCCTAACATGTCGTTGTCGATTGAACGACAACGGCTGACAAACCCTTTCCAAACTCAAAAACAAACTGCCAGCCCTTTCCAAACTCAAAAACAAACTTTTTGGCCGATGATTAATCTATGAGGCATCCCTTTTAAAAAATAAAACATTTTTTAAAGCTTTTGGCCGATGATTATCTATGAGGCCCCTTTTAAAAAATATTTGTTTGGCCGATGATGATACTTTGAGGTCACTTTTTATTTTTGCTATATTTGGTTTAGCCATGGTCATTGTTGTCTCGATCTGACAATGACCTTATCAAAACCTTTGCCCTTTTTGCCATACATGGTCTTTGGCCTGTAATCAAATCATTGTTGATGCTTTTTTTTTTAATTTATTAGTAAACAAACCTTTTTATAGAAAACCTAAAAACCTAAAGGCTAAATGGGTCCCCTTGAGTACAAGGGAGGCAAAGGGTGCTTAACACCTTCCCTTTGCCTAAATTACCTACTTACCCAAATCTCTTATTTTTTAAGGGTTTCTCACTTGCCCAAACAAAGTGGGTGGCGGCTCTAATTTTTAGGCAGATTGCTACAGCTGGCGACTATGCTGGGATACTTTAAATATAGGTTTACCCTAGTTTATTCTTTAGGTTTTAGGTTTTGGATTTTTATTTTTGGTTATTATTAATTTTTTAAAGTTATTTGCTATTTTAACCCTGATGGTTGTCCTTTTCTAACAAAAAAAACGATTAATCTTTTTTTAAGATATACAAAGATTAGTATTTTTATAATTATAACTTGGATGTTGTTTATCAAGATTCATTTGCGATTCGTGTTTATTCTTTGTTTGAGTATCGTTTATGCCATTATTATCAAAATTATTATTATTGTTATAAGTGCTATTATTATTATTTAAAAACAAATCTATTTATTTTATTTCTAATTAATATCTACTATCTATTCAATAATAATAGATTGACCAAATTGCCTAAATTACCCTTTTCACCAAAATTTATTTGCACTAATAAAAGGTCATTTTTGTAACTAACAAATTAAGTATCATTCTTTCAACTTTATTGAATGGATGTCCCAAGTGTTAGCTTTTCATTGGTCCAAATTAAATAACATTTTCCCCACAACTTTATTGCATGAATGATGACATCACATGTAAGCCATGGATGATGGAAGTCATATTTAAATTTCTTTTACATTTCATTTTCCCACACTTTCTTACTTTTATTTTAATTTTTCTTAATTTATTTATTATCACATAAAATATTAATAATCTATTTTTAAATTTTAATCTTACTAAAAATTTCAAATTTCCTTCACATTTCATTTTTTCATACTTTCATTTTAATTTTTCTACATTTATCTATTATCGCAAAAAATATTAATAATCGATCATTTAATTATTATTCTCAAAAATATTTAATTATTTCACGGGCCACTATCAACTCAATATTTATTTTTTTTAATCGATCATTACACATTTTCTCTATCTTAATTAAAATTTCAAATTTCTCTCACATTTTTTCACACTTTCTTACTTTCATTTTAATTTTTTTCTCTATTTATTTATTTATTATCTCACGGGTCACTATCAACATAATGTCTATTTTATTTTAATCAATCATTGTCTTTATTTGAGAGATAATATCTTTATTTTTATTTTTTTTCTCCATCTCACGATTTTTTATCATTATTTAATACAATTAAATTTCCATGATTATTGTTTATTTTACATTTGTTTTTAAATATATTTTATATCGCATCAAATTATTTTTTATTAATTGAGAGATAGTTTTTATTTTTAAATGTTAATATTTCATTTTTATTATCTCCATCTTATAGTATTTTTTATATGATTATTTAATATAATTGAATTTATATGATCGTTTTTCATTTATAATTAAACCATAGTGTGGTGTCGTTTTCTTTTACCTCCCCGTTTCACTTGGGAGGACGGCACGCTAAACTCTTCACGCGAAATTTGGAAGGAGAATGCGCCCGTGGTGGGATGAATTTTATTTCAGTTCTTCCTACGATATCACACGAACTTTCTTATTTGTCCTACGAGTAGGAAAGGGGAAAAAAGATCTCAACTAAACCCTAGGAGTTTGCTAAGTGTGGGGATTTACACCTAGACTAGAAATTCTGGAGTCCGGGGGGTCGGTTATACATAGGGAAGTGTTTAAACACCCTACATATCTGTAGTACTCTACAGGAACCTTCTCTGTGTCATTTGTGTTTGTGCTTATTGCTATGATTTGGAAAGTTTCTCCTTTGTGTTAGGAGAAGGAATTGAATTGGTTTGAAAAGACAGACAGACAGACAGACAGACTATTTTTGGTATTTTATTAGCTCGCTGAGATTCCTTGTGAACCTCATGCCTACATATCCCTAGTGGAAGTCAGAGCTTAATGTAGTTCGGGGAACTAACTAGGGAAATTAATTGTTTTTGGTGCCTTGCTTGAAGCTCAAGGTTGAAGCTTGGAATTAAATCTCTGTTTACAGTAAAGAGACATGAAATTATCTCTACAGAGAGGTATTTGTACTATTCTACCACAAACATTTAAAGGAGTGACAGAATAACTGAATTCATTTCATTCAAGAAGGGGACCTTACTTGTGTGTGTGCAAGTATGCCAGTCAGATGCCTCTTAAATGAAAGAAAGATGCTCGTCCAAATTAGGGAAAGTGTACAAGTCTGGGGATGTGCCAGAGCATGTCTTTCAGAGTCCTAAATGGGAGACTTTGATTTGAAATTGAATTTGAAATTGAAATTGAAATGTTTGTTTGTTTGAATGTGGTAGAGTAGTAAAAATATCTCTCTATAGAGATAAGCTATGTCTATCTACTGTATAAAAGATTTGAATTTAGCTGGCTTGTATGAGGCCCAAGCTTGAGGCTTTTTGATTGATTAATTAATATTATTGACTCTGGGAGATGACTCCACTGGGGATTAATTACAGGGTATTTTTGTGTTCTGTACAAAGCCCAGAATTGAGGCTGACTCTACTTAGGGAGACTCTATTTGTGTGCCTTGTACAAAGCCCAAGGTTGTGGCGGACTCTTAAATGAATTAAGTATGTATGACTATATGGGGAAAGATCCTAAGTGTTAGGAATCTTTGACACATGAAAGATATGGTTTATCTGCCTTGTACAAAGCCCAAGGTTGTGGCTACTGAGTGATGAAGGACTCACTGGGGAGACTCTATTATCTGCCTTGTACAATGCCCAAGGTTGAGGCTGACTCTTGACAGGGGAGTTTTATTGTTTGGGTGCCTTGTATGAAGCCCAAGGTTGAGGCTAACTGTTTTTGTTGGTTTTAACTCTACTGGAGATTAAAAAGACTGTTTTTCTTTTGGAAGCTAACCCTTTCCAGGGATTTTGATTCAGCTGGTGAATTTGTCTATTAAAAGACTGACTTTTATCATGTTTTTTTTTGGAAGCTAACCCTTTCCAGGGATTTTGATTCAGCTGGTGAATTTGTCTATTAAAAGACTGACTTTTATCATGTTTTTTTTTGGAAGCTAACCCTTTCCAGGGATTTTGACTCTTTTGGGGAAATTGTTACCTAAGAGAATGAAGTCTATTATTTATTTATTAATTTTGGAGGCTAACCCTTTCCAGGGATTTTTATTGAAATGAAGGAATGGATTGATTTTAAATGACTTTGGAGGCTAACCCTTTCCAGGGATTTTAAGATTGAAAAAAAGGATGGCAGAAAGATTATCTAGTGGAGACTCTTTGTTTAAAGCCCAAGATGAAGGCTGACTCAATGCTGAGGATGACCAAAACATAGATCCTAGACTCTACTAAGGAGGATTGATGAAGATAAGGGTGACAGAGACTGTCCATGTCTCTCATTCCAAAGAGTGTACTCAATGCAAAATTGAGACAAACTTAGCTTGTTTTAAAGTCTGGTTTAAATTGGAAGAAACTCACCAGGGTAGGCTAAAAGGTGACTAAAGACCTGTTCCTATGTTTGTAAGAAACCTGATGGGTCCTTGTATACAAGCTCAAGAGGAAGCTGGAAATGCTTTTAAGAAGCCTGTGGGTCCTTGTACAAAGCCCAAGAGGAGGCTAATCGAGGGTCCTTGTTGTAGCACAAGAGAAAGCTTATGTGGTTTTGAACTTATTTTGGCTCTAAGCAAATGGGTAAGAGGTTTCACCGGGAATAATTCCTCTTTGGGTGGATGTGTCCTATTATTTGGATTCTAAGGTTTTTTGCCAAGATGTTTCACCGGGAATAATTCATCTTGGGGGTTTGAACTACAGATCTCTAATTAGGAAAGAGCCTTCACCGGGAAGACATTCTCAATCCTAGGTCATATTCCTATAATATATATAGTTTAACTGTCCTAAGGTTTATACTCAAACGCAGTTCTAAACTAATATATGCACAGTTTATATTTGACAGTAATTTAAATAAAGACTGTAAATTGAAAGCTTGTAAAGCCTAACCTGGATGGAGTGGAGGCCATTGAAGAAGTATGTACAGAGCCTCAACAGTATTTTTGTTGTTTTGTTGATAACAGTTGAATATATATGATAAACAGTTAATGGTTTTTGAAAACAGAAGAAGTGAAGATGGACAAAGGTCACATAGGTATCTGAAGAGTTTCACCGGGAATAATGCCCTTCAAATACCAGAAGAATGTTTTGAAAACAGAAAGAAGATTTTGAAAATACAGTTTTGAAAACAAGCTAAGAAGAGAAGGTTTTTGGGACTTACACTCTATTAGAGGCCCATTTTAAAAAATGGTTTACTGTTTATGAAAACAGTTGAAAAGATACGGGGTTCTGTTGTTTGAAGACCTCGATTGTCTGTTTACTTTGAAGTTTGAACATAATTTGAATTTTGACAAAAGTCAACTTAATTGAAGTACAGACAAAATCTATACCTAATTAAGACCTAAATGATTAGGGTTTTTATCATATAATTACTCACACAATTAATTAGATTAATACAAAGTGAAAATGTATATTAAGTATTTAAGAAAATAACTTAAAACATATGATTTTAAACCTAATTAAAATATAGGAAATAAATAATATTTTTATGATTTTTTTGATTAAACACAAAATATATGTATTAAGTGACATGTGTGTGAAAAATGAAGTAAAAATGACTTAATTTGATAGATTAAATAATTAAGTGAAGTTTGTATAAAAAAAGAAAGAAAATAAGGGGTAAAAAATTGGTTTGGCCCTAGTATGGTTCGAACCCACGCCCCTTTGGTCACACCACAAAACAATAACCAGCTGAGCTGCGCGCGCAGCTTGTTATTCAGATGCAACGAATTGTTTATATTTTAAAAAGACCCATGAGATTCAAATTTCGCGCGCCACCATCTTCGTCTTCAACCTTGAGCTCAGAAATTTTGAATTTCTAACTCCCTTGTTTCTCAACCAAATGGTGTGATGTAAACATCAATTTTGCTTGATTTTGGACGAGGAACATGGCCATGGATTCAGAATTTATTTATCTTAAGTGTAACTAACTAATTTTAGCATGAACACGAAGAACACGTAAACCCTAATTTTAAAATTAAATGATGCACAAGATGAATAAATGAATGATGATAGAGGGTTTTTAATCCTCTGATGATGCTGAACAAGATAGAATCGAGCTATTTCATAAAGAGTACTTGAATTAAGGAGCTGGAGCTTGAAAACTTACCTCTGAAAATGGAGGTCGTGAGGATGATTGAGAGCACCTGGGCTTGTATGGATGATCTGGATAGCTTCCTTGTAACCCAGTGATGCTAACTGAATGCTTATTGTGACTTGAATCCTTCTGAATTGTTCTATGGACCTCCCTCGATTTCAGCTTCAAGTGAACATGGAGGTTGTTGAATTTGGAGTTACAGATGTGCTGCAGCCATCTGGTTAGCTTCACTATGACCAGAGGAACGTGCCTGGATGCTTGGCTTTGTTGGAAACTCTTTGAATTGCTCGATGGTCCTCCAACTGCAAGTGCTCCAAAATGAACTCGATAATGGTGTTCTTCTACTTACAGAAGTGATCCAGGTGCTTGGATCACCTCAAATGAACCCCCTGAGGATGATAGAAGGCTTACTTTTCAAAGATGAGCCTTGGTTTGAAGAAATCGATTCTTCTTGCCAAAGAACTTTGAAAAACAATAAGCAAAAGGAGAGAATGAGAAAGCAAGTATTATGGTTGCTTTGGTGTGATTTTGAATGAGGAATGCCTCTATATTTATAGGCAAATGGTTCAGTACTGAAGTAGAGGAGTGAGCTTCCTTAGTGAAGTTGATTTGCTTCCTTAGCCATGAAGAAAGTTTGGAAAATATCCAAGTGCAATGATGCATTTTCGGGCTAGCTTCCCCAACCATTGATCTTGCAGGATCTTGGGGGACATTTCTGATTCAGAGGAGGGTTCCAATTGGCTAGTGAGAAGATTCCTTGATGATTCATCATTTGCCATAAATTCAAGAATGTAATCATTACTTAATCACATGGCTTGGTTTTGGAATATTCTCTTCAATCTTTATGCAATGATGGAAATTGATGCATGGTATGTTTTCAGATGCATTAGAGGTCGTGTAGTACCACTTAGTGAAGCAAGATGCACAAAATTGCAAAGTTCCAAATTGTACATGACCTATAATTTTAGTTTATGAGGCCAACTTTGGACAAGCATAACTCTTAGCTCAAATTGAATTTGGAGAAGGTTGAACACAATTTGGAAAGCCCTAAACATCTACTTTAAATCATTAGTTTATGTCTTCTTCAGAATCCTTTGGGAAATTTGTGAAAAATGAGGCCAAAGTTGGAAGAAAACTAGGTCAAAATACTTAGAAAAATTTCTAAGTGTTTATGACCTAAACTTCAAAATTTCCAAAACTTCATAAATGGTTGATCTTTTGAAAAAAGTTCCTTTGTAAGATGTTGTTTTATTTTGCAAGATCTACAACTTTCATGTTGGAAGTTTTTTGAGTTGTGTAGGTGAAATTTTGAGTTCTCACCATGCCTTCAAAAACCCTAATTCCCGACTTTTCGCTCCTTGATGAATTTCTTTGAATTTCTTTGGCCAAATGACTTTGACATCCATATATTGATGATATTGATCTTTGAAAGTCATTTTTTGACCAAAAACCTTAAAAGTCAATGATGATCCTTCACAGTTGACTTTTTCCTGACAAAGTGAATTTTTGGGTTTTTGTGTAGAAACAAGATCTTTTCCTCAAATGAATGATGTAAATGGATTATATTGAGGTAGTAGAGATCCTTGAATCATGTCTTGAGTTTTGGATTCATTCCCTGATCAAAAGTCAACCATCTTGGTGAATTAGGTTAAAACCCTAATTTGTCGACCAGGTGAAAATAATGACTGTAGACTTTGAATTGAAGTGTGATGTCCAGTAGATCTTGTAATATGAGTTATTTGAAGAAGATTGATGTCTTTGAATGACCCTCTGGGGCTTTTTAGGGTTTCCCAAATGTGATCCCTGATTTTAGTCCTTGATAGGCTCAAAACCCTAGTCTGGTGACCTGAGTAAACCTGTACTCAGATGACTGGATGTCTAATCAATCATAGATGAGAAAAATGAAGTCTTTGAGCCCCATGATTGTATTAGAGATTAGTCTTTGTTATTGATTGATCCTTTGCCTGAGCTTTCTTGTCTTTGAGCATCCTCGATTAGGTACCAGATGGAGAAATGACTGCTCTGGGTACTTGTCTTGACCTGATGAAAAATCCTGAAGATATGTCATCTCAGGGGGGTCAAAAATTAGGGTATGACACATAGTGATCTATATCATTTTCTTTTAATTGTTATTGGACCGTCAATTATTAAATTACCTGACCCAATTTTGCTATTGTGTTCTTAACCTATCTTAAACATTTTTGTGTGGATCATTGTTTTCTATATAATTATTGTTAAATTTACAATTAAGTAAATTATTTCATATTTTTAATTTATATTTACAATTTTACATTTGCATTTGTTAAAATTTTATTTTTTTCTCCAACTCACATGTCCTTTTTTATATGGTTCTTTATTACACACAAAATTAGCACATGAATACGATAATAATGTTTAATCTTAAGGCCACTTTCAATACAATGCCTATTATTTTAAACAATAATGACTTTTATTTGAAAACTAAAGTATTTATTTTCAAATTTCAAAACGATTCCTATGGATATTCGGTTTTCAAAAAATTGGGAGTATAACAGAGCAATCAATAAAACTCTAACTATATTCAAGTAAAATAATTCCTTTTAATTATGCATATTGCTTATAATTCCTTTTATTTATATTATTCATATCATTAAAAAAATACTACACTAAAAAAAAAATCACCCGTGCAGAAGCACGGGTCTCTTACTAGTTGTACCATTATGATATATATTCTGGAATGATCAATGCTAACTTCCCATCGCCAACATATTGCGAACATGTCATTTTTATATTTACAATTTACAACTATATATTATATATTCTAATATTATAATTTAACATATTATTATCATTTTACATATATATATATTGAAATCACTAACAAATTTTCTTTTCATTTCGGTAAAGTTTAAAAAAAAATTTTACAAAAACTATTTAATTTTTTAAAAAAAACTATCAATTAAATTTAAAAGATAATCTGTACTCCTTCAATTCCTAATTGGAAGACTGAAACAAAATTACAGACTAACATTAACAACAATAGATTAAGCAAAGGAGAAGAAAATTTCCGATTAATAATAATATTATCTGTAATAGTATGTCAGGATTTTTTTCTTTTGAAACAGATACAGAGGAAAGAACAGATCCGACGAACATCATCACCGCAGACAAACTTCTCCGTGCAAATGCGCCGCTAACATCAGTTCCGATCTGCGCTTCCGAACAACGATAATCAGCGTCTGCGGCAACGATCCCACCTCCACCGACCACGACCGTGACGCTCGAACGCGTCAGCCGCTTCCGATCCACTCCAATCCGCGCATCTCACACCAGTGAAACAACTGTACATCCTGGACCCGCAATCGGACTCCCTCCGATCCAAGCCACCGTCAGCTGCCTTGCGTGCTCCGATCGGTATTCTTTTCCAATTAATTTCTCAGTTCTGTGTTTGTTTTATGTTATTGTTTATTTTGATGGAAAGAATTTTAGAAAAGGAAATGGGTTTTGAGTTTAAGGAGACAATATATTGATGAGAGAGAAGAGATATAATAGGCATTGATTGTTTCTATAATTCTATCTCTGTCTGCGCTATAACGTAATGTTTATTGTTTTTATTTTTATCATTAATGGACGCCACTTGTCAAATTTCGATTGGATATTTTAATGGTGGTAGATGCCAAGTTTGTATGGTTAACCGTATATAATTTATGTTATGATCAACTGAAGCATAAAACCTCTCAAATGCCACGTTTGTAAGTGAATTCTCTTCCTTTTTAATTTGTAAAGTTTTTTTTTCTATTCATTTTGTTTGATAATTCTAGTTCTAGTTACAAATTAGGGCTAGTTTCAATTCTCTTAATTGGGCCTTATTTAATCTAGTTTCAATTCTCTTAATTACGCCTTAAGCCCATATTTATCTAACTTAAATATTCCTTTAGTCCCATCATTTCTTTTAGATTGATTTAGATAATAGATCGAGAGCTAGGTTTTTTTTAATGAAGTTATATGATTTAAATTTATTCAATAAAAATATTAATATTTCGCAAATAATACGATGGGTAAGTTTCAAATTTGCCGCATCTTCGAATTGGTCGACTCTCGATGTCGCACCAATCAATTACTCAAAATATGATGAAAATTCATGCAAATTGGTTTATGCCTAGAGCGATAATCAAACGCTACCGCTAAAAACGTGGTAAATACATTAAATTGAATAATTCACCTACCCTTTAGTCTTAGGGTTTTCAATTTTATTTGGTGTTTTATTGTTATTTTTTCTGCTAATATTTATATAATTATTTCGTCATATCCTTTTTGTATATATAATTATCATTCTATTGTACTTGTCGGTGGGATTATATATATGTTATAAACCTAAGTGTGGGAATTGTCACTAAGTAAGAGGAGACTTGCATCGCCTACGAGCTTTAGTGACAATTCCACTCAGAGTGGGCTGAATTTCGAGAAATATCTTAGACGAGGCTAGACCTTGTCGAGGGTAGGATGCAGAATTTGGTTGATCTCTCTGGGAACCTACCCCTAAAATTCAAACCTCATGGACAAAAGAGTCCTTCTAGAAATCCAAAGAAACAAAAAGTTTCGGAGGATATGAAGGGCCCCATGAGACCCTTAGAATTAAACCACCTTTGGGAATGGTAAAAAAATACGTAGGACGAACTTATGAACCTACGTACTAAGGTAATTATATCATCCCATCCTTCATGGGAAGCCTTTCCGATAAGGACATTGTTTTGTAAGCCTAAGTTTACGTAGAATCATCTCCCACGATTATCATCCCTTAGACTCACAAGGGTATTATTTCGCTTAACCTGGATCCTTAGCCTTTAGGGATTCCCTTTTGATTAGACATTGTCTATAAGACCTCTCAGATTTTGGTTTAAGGGGACGTCCTTCTGTCCCTGAATACGCAACATGTGGCCTCATGATGGCCACGTGGTAAGGAGACTCTTGATGGATCCCCAAGCGCTCTCATACCGTATATCCTTACTCAGTATGCAATCCTAGTCGTCCATCCATTAGACTTTGAATCTACACCCTTGGATATCTATTATGAGGGCCATTAGATCTGAAGCAAACGGTCCATGGGATTTGTGGACATCAATACACAATCCTAGCCGTCTATTCATTAGACTTTGAATCTATGCCCTCAAATATCTATTATGAGGGCCATTAGATTTGAAGCAAACGGTCCATGGGATCTGTTGACGTCGATATGCAATCCAAGCAATCTGTTCATTATACTTTGAATCTACGCCCTCAGATATCTATTCTGAGGGCCATTATATTTGAAGCGAACGACTCATGAGATCTGGTGACCATCTTGAACATTCACCATGTGTTCATTTCCACGCATTCCCTAGCCTGTAGGAATTACTTTGTGAAGATCTTGTTCTTCCCACGAAGGACATCTTTGTTAATGCACGTCACATCGCCCCTAGATGGCCATGAGATCTGGTGACTGTCTCGAACGGTCACCATGTTCCCTCTTCTACGCATTCCCTAACTTATAGGGATTTCCTTCGTTGTATCATAATCCCTAACCTGTAGGGATGTCTTTCCTCGTATCCACGCATTGTCATACATTCATGCATTTGCATTTCCACCTTCGACCTTATCCAATCAACAATTACGCTAGTTGATTTCCCGAGACTCGTGAATAAACTCGAGTAGACTCTTAAACTATGGAGAGAGGAGATTTATCATTAGGTATTCAAATGAGCTTGGTCCTACAAGGAGAGAAGGATGCTCTTCACTATACAAGCTACGTACCTACGCCTACGCCCCAAATTCAATTTGGAGATTCCCCTACGTCAAGATCAACTGCCTTCTCAACAAAATAGGTATGCCCAAGGAGAATCAAAAATCACGCTTTACTTCTACAAGTCAGAGAACTAAGAAGTAAAACAAATTTATTGGATCAACAAAGGAGATTGTCCCTAGGATCAATAGGTTTTATCATTTTGAATTGTAAATTCCTAGTTCTAAGTTGTATTTGGTGTAAATTTTGTACCTTTCAATTAGTAATTCAATAAAAAGTCATGCACGTTTTGGAAATAATTCATTTGCTTCTTCATTACTACGTCTTTCCATCTTCACTCTTTGATTCCATTTCAACTTTCCATTTTCAATTATTAACAAACTTAAGGGAGAATAAGTAACTAAATTTCGCTGAACAAATGCTTTCAATATTAAGACCTTAGTTGATGATGTAAGGCATTGTTTCGAATCCTAAACAGTGGAGAAATAAGGAGTTAATCCGTAGTCAACCCCCTCGAGCCAGGTGTTGGAGTTTGTTTCTATTTTTCAAATAAACCTTAATCTTAACCAGGGGCAGGGTAGATTTCGATTAATTCATTGATGCATCCTTATCTCAAGAGAATCAGTCCATCTAAGCAAAGGTTCAAGCACACCCATTATCTCGCAATCATCATCTAAAGTCAATGAAATCACGAAGATGAAGCTCTCAAAATCAGCATGGCAGTCACACTGTTTAAAGTCAATAGAGAAATTTCTAAAGAACAATTTCAAAAAAAAAAAAAAAGCCCGCTAAGTCAAATGGGAAATTCCATAAAGTAAAATAAAATAAACTTGACTTAGACAAAAGTTAGGGCAGCATCCCGATGGACCGAAATTCAAAAGAATTGGTCCATGCAAAATTTAGGGATTAAAATCAAAAGAAATTGGAGGATAATCTTGTGACTGCCACCTCAAGAATCATCAAAGCTTATCATTAAATGCTTGACCCATATCTACGCTTCCCATTTGCACGACTACGAAATTTCTCTTGCAGATCAAATACACCCTTTGGATTAATCGAACTTAGGATTGGAGAATACCAAGGAGAATGGGGTGGGCTAAATAAATTTTGAGCCTTATATTCTTTGTTTCTTAAACCACGAACCACGGCCACGATACAACATTCAAAAGCCCTAATTGAAGCAAGGTTAACTTTGAAAGCATACTCGGCAAAATTTGTGTTATACTGACTCCCATGTTTGTTAATTTATTGCTAACCACTTTGTTTCTTCAAACATCCATCTCTAATCATCCATTTCTATTTCAAAACTGGCATGTGCATAACTAAGAATTACTTTTCAAAGGGTACAACTTTAACTTCAAATAAATACTTAGCATAGGGGAGATATCGAAATTGGTTAATCAAAGGCGATCCTTTCTAATAAAGACTCTTGAATGGGGAAACCACGTCCAGAGGGTTTTCCTAAACAGGGGCAAAACCTCAAGGATTACAGGGGCATACGATCAAACATCCTATTTGACTAGGGACATTCTTTCTAAGAGTCAATCAACTTGGGTCACATCTTGAAGAAATAACAATCAGGGGCATATCCTTCAAAATTCAAATATTGGGGAAATTCATATCTAAATGGTAGACCCAGGTTCCATTTTGAAGCAACTTCGAGTACAAACTTTCAATTAATATCACACAAAGGTTAGCCCTCCATATCCTAGAGATCGAGGGCAGACCCTTCGACTATATAATGTTGAAGCGGCGCGTATAGAAATACTCAGGTTCTTCTAAGGGTACTTCCTCCAGATCCTGGAGATTGGGGGTATTTTAAATCAACTTCATCTTACGGAGTGCAGGATCCAAGTCTCTTTCAAAGTGACTTCAAGTATAAAGACTCGAAGACTTGGGGCAATCCGTATCGAATTAATATCCCATCATGGATAGTCCTCCATATCCTGGAGATCAAGGACAAACCTTTCAACTATCAAATGTTGGGGACAGTGCATATCAAATTCGTATGATAAATAATTCTAAGTCAAAGGCGTGGAGTATTTCAAAAATCAAAATAATGGGCTAGACATCTCAAGTGCATGCTACGATATAACTACGTCCGAGTTCATATCAAGACAAATCTATGGGAATAACCAATAAATTGGGGCAAGACATCCCATAAAGGGGAAAGTTGTCCTCGTATCTTCACAATCCCCAATAAATCTCTCTTACATCTACGATCTTCGAGTTTAAAATGAGTATCAGGAAATCATGCTAGCATAACACTCTACCATCGTATGACAAACAACCTTGTTACATTAGTAACCTCTCTACGCCTTCGTTATCCACGGCCCATCATTGGGGCATCATTCAAACATACTTCAATCATGCATTCATCAAAGCACTTTGCCCTTGCGTCAAGTCATACATATCATTTCATTCATCTGATATAGCATAAACCTAACTTCGTAGAGCCCAAATATTTATCGGCACTTCAATATCCATGCCCAAGTCACGCATTACATACATTGGTTAAAACATTACGTACATCAAAACACAAATAAAATTACATACATTGGTTGATACATTACACCACACCTTTTTTAAGTAGTCTTCTTTAAGAAAAATCTTACGATCCTTTCTAGGAACCTTTTCAGGTAGTCTTCTTTAAGACGAATTGTCATCCTTTCCAGGAACCTCTTCAGGTAGTCTTCTTTAAGACATTCTTTTTTTAAGAACCTTTCTAGGTAGTCTTTTCTAAGACATTCATCGTCCTTTCCAAGAACCTTTTTAGGTAGTCTTTTTTAAGACATCTTTCAGCATTTCCAGGTGGTCTTCTTTAATCCTTTCTAAAGAACCGTTTCAGGTAGTCTTCTTTAAGACAAATTTTCATATCCAATCTAGAAACCTTTTCAGGTAGTCTTATATAAGACGTTATTTGCTCCACTTGTTACATCAATCAACATATACATAAGCATAAGAATTATCAACATACGTAAACATTACCAAGCCGGCATAAGCATAGTCATGGTATATGGGCAGATCATTACAAAGTCCAGTTCTCGTCCTGGCAAATCCTTACAAAGTCCAGTTCTCGTCTTGGTAAATCCTTACAAAGTCCAGTTCTCGCCCTGGCAAATTCTTACAAAGTCCAATTCTCGTCCTGGAAAATTCTTACAAAGTCCAGTTCTCGTCCTGGAAAATCATTGCAAAGTCCAGTTCTCATCCTGACAAATCCTTACAAAGTCCAGTTCTCGTCCTGGCAAATCCTTACAAAGTCCAGTTCTCGTCCTGGAAAATCCTTACAAAGTTCAGTTCTCGTCCTGGCAAACCATCAAATCCAATTCTCGTTTAGTAGTCAGTTCCCGTCTGACTGTTACGTCAAAATTCGATTCTCGTTCAGTAACAAATTCTCATCTAGTAATGTTTCAATTCCCGTTTGGAAGCTATCATTTAATCCCCAAGTTTTGGTCAAATTTAGGGTTAAACATAATCATTAAACACCTATTCACAGGTTGAAACACCTATTCACAGGTCAAGAATGCCTATTCACAGGTCAAGAATGCCTATTCACAGGCTAAGCGCCTATCCACAGGCCAAAGATACCTATTCATAGGTAAAACGCCTATTCACAGGCTAAGCGCCTATTCACAGGCCAAAAGCACCTATTCACAGGTAAAACGCCTATTCACAGGCTAAGCGCCTATCCACAGGCCAAAGATACCTATTCACAGGTAAAACGCCTATTCACAGGCTAAGCGCCTATTCACAGGCCAAAAGCACCTATTCACAGGCTAAACGCCTATTCACAGGCTAAACGCCTATTCACAGGCCAAAAGCACCTATTCACAAGTAAAACGCCTATTCACAGGCTAAGCGCCTATTCACAGGCTAAGAGCCTATCCACAGGCCAAAGATACCTATTCACAAGTCAAGAACGCCTATCCACAGGCTAAGTGCATATCCACATGCCAAAGATACCTATCCACAGGTAAAAAACACCTATTCACAGGTCAAGAACGCCTATTCACAAGCTAAGCGCCTATTCACAGGCCAAAAACACCTATTCACAAGTAAAACGCCTATTCATAGGCTAAGCGCCTATTCACAGGCCAAAAGCACCTATTTACAGGTAAAACGCCTATTCACAGGCTAAGCGCCTATTCACAGGCCAAAAGCATCTATTCATAGGTAAAACGCATATTCACAGGCTAAGCGCCTATTCACATGCCAAAAGCAGCTATTCACATGTTAAACAGGTTAAAACAAAACATACACAACATGCAACTAAACACACGCATCATCAAGCACTTGCTATGGCAATCTCTAGGCTTTAGCGGGTTATTTTTATCGCCAAATTCAGGGGTCTTCCATTATTTAATAACTCTTCGATCCGAAAGGCGTGAGACCTGTACATTCTCACGCCATTCGGTCTAAGAATAATTAAATAGGGGCAGCTGTCATACCCCAAAATTTGCCCTATTACTATTACGTTTTATTAACTGGGACGTAGTACAAATTCTACAAGGGGTGTATATAAAACTAGTGGGCTTGACATCTTGATTGGCATGCCCATTTTAAAAGAGTAACCATTCTCTAAATTTTTCAATTCAAAAGATAGGGGTATACATTAAGTAAAAGTGTGTATTTAATTGGGCTTATTATTCATAAAATATGAGGCCTAATTTCAAAATTCAAAATTATTTTTAAACTTTAGTTTTATAAACTTCATTGGTTTATTTACAATGTTTTGTATTTTTGTACTTATTTGTTTAAAAATATAATAATTTTTTTTAATTAATTATATATTTTTAAATAATAAATATTAGCTCGTCTTTTATATGCTTTCAATTGGGTTTTTATTTCAAATAAATAACATAGCACAATTGGCAAGAAATAAGGCATGCAAGTAAGAAGTCACGAGTTCGAATCTGACAAGTGACATTTTCACACTTTTTCTCCTATTTTTTTAAAAATAATTTTCAAAATGGGTTGTTGGGCTTTTGGATATGGGTTATTTCCTTTTATGGATTTTAACCTAATTTCTAACTCTATAAAAAGGGGTCTTAGCAACCCTAAAAAGGACCTTTTTCCATTCTACGTACAATTTTTCTAAAACGCACTTTTTTATAACTTTTTTCTACGCTTCTCTTCTCCCACAACCCGAACATGCCGTTGTCGATTGAACGACAACGGCTGACAAACCCTTTCCCCTTTTTAAACACAAATCCCTCCATTCAAACTCAAAAACAAACTTTTTGGCCGATGATTAATCTATGAGGCCTCCCTTTTAAAAAATAAAACATTTTTTAAAGCTTTTGGCCGATGATTATCTATGAGGCCCCCTTTTAAAAAATATTTGTTTTGGCCGATGATGATACTTTGAGGTCACTTTTTATTTTTGCTATATTTGGTTTAGCCATGGTCATTGTTGTCTCGATCTGACAATGACCTTATCAAAACCTTTGAGGTTTTGCCCTTTTTGCCATACATGGTCTTTGGCCTGTAATCAAATCATTGTTGATGCCTTTTTTTTTAATTTATTAGTAAACAATTTTCAAAAACCTTTTTATAGAAAACCTAAAAACCTAAAGGCTAAATGGGTCCCCTTGAGTACAAGGGAGGCAAAGGGTGCTTAACACCTTCCCTTTGCCTAAATTACCTACTTACCCAAATCTCTTATTTTTTAAGGGTTTCTCACTTGCCCAAACAAAGTGGGTGGCGGCTCTAATTTTTAGTCAGGTTGCTACACCTTAAAAGTTTAGGATTCACTTTAAATGTTTTCTATTGTTTGTTTTGCTTGTTTTAATTACCAAGGCTGTTTTGGGAATTCTGTTGTGTGATAGGTCCTACACCCGGATCTAGTGTACCTTAAGTATGTGGCATGAGACTAGGGAAGCTGTACGACATGTATCGTTATGGTTGAACGGGTGGCCACCATTAGTGCGATGCTTTGGTTTGTCCTGATGTCCCTTGAATCTGATCGAGGAGACATTTGGCTACCGTGTGGTGTCATGAGCACTAATTCACCTATAGAACCTTAGTTGAACTTGACTTTGGCTTATAAGAAGTAGCGAGATGGTTGGCTTCGGATTCCTGACTGAAGTCGGTTGATACTCGATGCTACACTCATTGAGATTGGACTCAAGGGATGCTTTTGGTTGGCCGATTGAGTGCTATGCTGAGACAATGCCCACGAGAAAGATCTAGGATATGAGCACCATAGAACCTGGTTACTTTTTAGGACAGGTTGAACCAACTAAACGAAATGAAGAAGGGTATATACCTATGAACTTCATGCAAGCCTACCCTTAAGGCAATTGTGTGACTTGCTTGTGTTTGTTATTTACTTGGCATCATGACATCATGACATCATGGCATATCATATCCACTTACAATTTCAAGGACCAAGAAATTTATATTTGTACTGTTTTGTAGGACATGGCCTTTTCTACTAGGGATTATGTACGACTCAACTTCGTAGGATACCTTCTGAGCTTAAGGAGCTTGCCTTAGAAGTCTCTGGAGATTCTAAGTTTGTTGAAATACATGGTTATCTACTCCGACTGGTTACCTCCCAATTTGAAGAAGATATGATGAGAGTCTTATGTCAATTCTTCGATCCCGAGCATCACTGCTTCACGTTTCCAGATTATCAGTTGGTACCTACCTTGGAGGAGTTCTCGGATTTACTTGGTATACCCATCTCTGATCATTTACCCTTTACTGGTTTGGGGAGCACTCCAAAACCTGAGACTATTGTTGTTGCGCTTCACTTAAAAAGATCAGACATTGCTTCCAACTAGGACACCAAGAATGGAGTCGAAGGTCTCTCGGCGAAATTCTTATTTGGGAAAGCTCGAAAATTTCTGAAAGCCATGAGTTACCATGCTTTTGAAGATGTTTTGGCTTTATTGATATATAGTTTGGTTTTGTTTCCCAATCCTGATCAACTCATTGATGTGCACGCAATCAAGATTTTCTTGACTCCCAACCCCGTACCTACACTACTTGGAGATATTCTACATTCTCTCTACTCCCGTATCATGAAGAAGCGAGGTACTCTTATGTGTTGCACACCCTTGCTGGCTAGGTGGTTTATTTCGCACCTTCCACGTTCAGTGATAAGAAACAATCAAAAGATGCAATGGTCTCTAAGAATCATGTCACTTTCTCATTCAGATACCCGTTGGCACGTCATATCTCATGAGTACGTCACTATTATCGATCATTGTGGGAAATTCCCTAATGTGCCTCTCCTTAGCATTAGAGGGGGAATCACCTACAATCCTTCATTAGCCCTACGACAGTTTGGTTATGCTCGAAGAGATGGTCCTCATCACTTGATTATTGAAGGGGTTGTTTTCAACTATGAAGAAGATATTCAAAACCAACACCGAGAGTTCATACGCGCTTGGAATAAAGTGTACAAGGTAGATAGCAAGATTTGGGGGCAAAAGAACTCCCTTACTTCAGAACCTTATCTTAGATGGGTGCGCACTCACGCTCAACATTTTGTCATGCCATATCCCTATGTTAGACCTGTGATTGTTGAACCTGAATGTGAAGAAAAGGTTCCTTTGGTTATCCTCCATCCGGACATGCCTACCGATTTAGAAGAACTAAAAAAGTCATGGGTTCAATTGAAAGAAGAAAGAGATACTTTTGAGGCTCAATTCTGTGCCAAAGAGAAACAAGTGTTAGAACTCGCGAGACTACTTCAGGCGGAGCAAGGTATCAACAACTTCATTGGATCAAAGAGGAAGCGCCCATGGGAGACTTGAAGGAGTTTTATCTTATTACTATTATTATCTCTAGTTGTTTTACTTAGTTGTTTTCTTTTGTAAGCCTAAAAGTGGCAAAGAACCATAACTAAGTACAAGTTAATTATTATCATTATTATTAATAAATTTGTTCTTTCTTTCTTTGTTTAAGCAAATTTAAATTTCAAGGTCCTTGAAAACATTGCATATGCATAATCATATCATTCATAAACATCGCATAACAGGTTTCATAAAAACAAATGCCTCATCTTTTTGCTGTTTATTTCAGTAAGAAAGATGAATCTCGAACAATCTGTGAAGAATCTCCAAGATCAAAATGCTGAATTCCAAGCTTTGATCTTGAACTTGTCCAAGGGGCAAGACGAGATGAAAGCCCTTCTGCCTAAGAAGGATAAGAAGACCAAGAAACCCAAAGGAGTGATCAACCTGGGGAGAAGGTTCAAAGGTCATCCCAAAAGGGACGAAGAAGCTGGGATTCCTAAAGACGAGGAAGAGGAAAAGGAAGGAGATGATCTCAGTGTCAAGAACAATCAGGGAAGCCATGTAGGTTCTGATGGTCAGGAAGAAGAAGAAGAAGAAGAAGAAGAAGAAGAAGAAGAAGATGAGTATCCTCAAGACGAGGATTATGCTGATGAGAAGTATAGACAACTAGAAGAGCGTCTGAGAAGCGTGGAAATTCAGAAGGTACCTGGACTGGATTTTGAAGAACTAGGACTCATTCCTGGGGTCATTATTCCTCCAAAATTCAAAACTCCTGCTTTTCCTAAGTATGATGGAGCCTCCTGTCCCAAGATGCACTTAAGGTCTTATGTAAGGAAAATTCAGCCTCATATTTCAAGAAAGTTTATCTGGAACTCAGCTTGAATGGTACTATCAACGGGAGGGTGCTAGCATTCGTACTTGGGAAGATTTGGTCGTTGCTTTCTACAGGCAATACCAATACAATTCTGATCTTGCGCCAACTCGCATGCAACTACAAAGCATGTCTATGGGATCTAAGGAAAGTTTCAAGGAGTATGCTCAAAAGTGGAGAGATATAGCTGGGAGAGTCCAACCTTCCTTGACTGATAGGGAGTTGGTGGACATGTTCATGGGTACGCTAACTGGGCCGTTCTATAGTCACCTGCTGGGTAGTTCCTCGTCTGGGTTCACTGATCTCATCTTAACTGGAGAACGTGTTGAGAATGGTATTCGAAGTGGGAAGATTCAAGTGGGCGCATCTTCTGGTACTACAAAGAAACCATATCATGGAAGAAACGAGTCTAATGCTGTTCATAGTCAGAGAGGCCATGGTAAGAATGATCAGAACCAATCTGTTGGAGCTGTCCTCATCTCTACACCAACACCTCAACAAGCTCCTAAACAAGGATATCAGCATAGGCCAGACGCACCCAGAAGGCAATTCACTAAAATTAACATGCCTCTATCTCAAGCTCTGCAACATCTGTTGAAAGCCAACTTGATCACCATAAGAGATCCTCCAAAGAGTGTCACCACTACGTATCCAAATTATGATCCCAATGCAAAATGTGTGTATCACTCCAATAGCCCTGGACACACTGCTGATAATTGTTGGGCATTGAAAAATAAGATCCAAGACATGATAGAGGCTGGCGAAATCGAGTTCGACGCCCCAAAAACTCCTAATGTCATCACTGCTCCTATGCCAAAGCATGACAATACTGTTAATGCTATCATGGACACAATCCATGTCTATGACGTAAGAGATCTGTCAACTCCTCTCCCTGACATCAAGAGAAAGTTGCTGCAAGCTTGTTTATTTCCAGGTTGCGACCCTGACTGTTATTACTATACACTCCTACCCAAGGGTTGTGAGAATCTGAAAAGAGGTATCCAAGGCTGGATGGATCGTGGCACTATCAGGTTTGAGAAGATTCCTTCTATTGAAGATTTGTGCGAAGGTTTTTCCCATGGTTTAAAGTTTGAAGATGTCTCCGTCATTTCCAAAGTACCATTGAAGATCCCTACCAAGGCTCCTTTCAAGATTTCTGCTAAACCCCGTGTGGCTTCGATCATCATTACTCAACCTGGTCCGATGCCATATTCTTATGATAAGGCTGTCCCTTGGAACTATGGTGCCGAGGTCTATGTTCAAGGAGTTAAGCAAGAGCTTGAATCTGATAAAGTTTCTGAAGATGCCAATCCTGATGTGGTTAATATTGCTGGAACCAGTAAAGTGACGAGAAGTGGAAGAGTGTTTTCTCCAGAGATCTCTCCGAACACTAATTCACTTGCTGTTACTATCACCCCTAGTGCTGGCACTCGTGGTAAAGGACCGCTACATGAACCTGAGACTGTCATTGAAAATTCACCATCTGAAGAAACGAACGAATTCCTGAAGATCATTCGCAAGAGTGATTATGACATTGTTGAACAAATGGGGCATACTCCTTCTAAGATCTCTATGCTGTCACTCCTGAGTTGTTCCAAAACTCACGCCAAAGCTATGATGAAGTTTCTAGAGGCTGCCCATGTGCCACAAGAGATTACTGTCATTCAACTCGAGAATTGCATTGCAAACCTGACGACAGATAACTACCTTGGGTTCTTTGATGCCGATCTAAGTCCTAGTGGAAAGAATCATAATAAGGCACTGCATATCTCCATTGAATGTGGTGGTACCACCCTGGCTCATGTATTGGTTGACAATGGCTTGTCTCTGAATATGCTACCCAAGATGGTGCTGGACAAACTCAAAGTGGACGGAATTGAGTTAAAATCCAGTGATGTGATAGTAAAAGCTTACGATGGGACAATGAGTACTGTGTATGGCAAAGTTGAACTCCCGATCAGAGTAGGTTCCCAGACTTTCAATACCGTATTCTATGTGATGGATATTCGTCCCGCCTACTCATGTCTACTTGGACGTCCCTGGATACATGGGGAAAATGTAGGATCAAGCGCTTACCACTGCGCTATAAGCAATTGCTGTTAGTGAGGGCGCAACTTTTATTTCCTTATAGTATGAGCCCTCAAGGGCTGCACCTAAAGCGAGGTTTGTAAGCTCTCTCTAGGCGCCATGGGTTGGGATGTTAAGCCCATTTGAATCCCTAAGGGTGACGCTGGATTTATTTATCCAACAATCTCCCCCCCAGTGTCAGCCGGGGGGATTCGAACCCATGACCATGCTCTGATACCACTTGTAGGATCAAGCGCTTACCACTGCGCTAAAAGCAATTGCTGTTAGTGAGGGCGCAACTTTTATTTCCTTATAGTATGAGCCCTCAGGGGCTGCACCAAAAGCGAGGTTTGTAAGCTCTCTCTAGGCACCATGGGTTGGGATGTTAAGCCCATTTGAATCCCTAAGGGTGACGCTGGATTTATTTATCCAACAATTAGGTCTTGTTTCTTTGATCGAGCCAACTTATGTTGATCAAGCTCTAGAAGATCCAGACTAGATAATTGCCATGCAAGAAGAATTAAATCAGTTTACAAGGAATGATGTATGAGATTTGGTTCCTAGACCAAAAGGATTCAACATCATCGGAACGAAGTGGGTATTCAGAAACAAGCTAAGTGAGAAGGGTGAAGTGGTAAGAAACAAAGCCAAACTAGTTGCTCAGGGTTATAGTCAGCAAGAAGGGATTGACTACACAGAAACCTTTGCACCAGTGGCCAGGTTAGAATATATTCGTCTATTAATTTCTTTTGCCACTCAACATAACATCACTCTTTATCAGATGGATGTCAAGAGTGCCTTCTTAAATGGTTATATAGATGAAGAAGTTTATGTCCATCAACCTCCTGGTTTTGAAGACTCCAAGTCTCCAAATCATGTTTTTAAATTAAAGAAATCATTATACGGATTGAAGCAGGCTCCTAGAGCTTGGTATGAACGTTTAAGTTCTTTCCTTCTGGAAAATGGTTTCACAAGAGGAAAAGTGGACACTACTCTTTTTTATAAAACCTTTAAAAAGGATATTTTAATTTGTCAAATATATGTTGATCATATCATCTTTGGAACATCTAATGCTACACTTGGAAAGGAGTTTGCTAAGTCTATGCAGGCTGAATTTGAAATGAGTATGATGGGAGAACTCAAGTATTTCCTTGGGATTCAAATCAACCAAACTTCTGATGGAACCTATGTTCATCAGACGAAGTATGTGAAAGAACTTCTGAAGAAGTTTAATCTTTCTGAAAGCAAAGAAGCCAAAACTCCTATGCATCCAACATGTGTCCTAGGTAAGGATGAGGTAAGTAAGAAGGTAGATCAGAAGTTGTACAGAGGTATGATTGGATCTCTTCTATACTTAACTGCTTCTAGACCTGACATTCTATTCAGTGTTTGTTTGTGTGCTAGATTCCAATCAGATCCGAGAGAATCTCATTTAACTACTGTTAAGAGAATTCTGAGGTATCTTAAAGGTACTACTAATGTTGGTTTAGTCTACAGAAGATCCAAAGAATACAACTTAGTAGGATTCTGTGATGCTGACTATGTTGGAGATAAAATTGAAAGGAAGAGCACTTCTGGAAGTTGTCAATTTCTTGGAAGTCATCTGATCTCATGGTACAGCAAGAAGCAAGCTACTATTGCCCTCTCAACAACAGAAGCAGAATATGTTGTTGCTGCTGGTTGTAGCACACAAATGCTCTGGATGAGAAGTCAGCTAGAAGATTATCAGATATATGAGAGTAACATTCCTATTTTCTGTGATAATACTTATGCTATATGTTTATCAAAGAATCCTATCTTACATTCAAAAGCTAAACATATTGAGATTAAACATCATTTCATAAGGGACTGTGTTCAGAAGGGTGTTATTTCTTTAAACTTTGTGGATACAGACCATCAATGGGCTGATATCTTTACAAAACCCCTTGCTGAAGATAGGTTTAAGTTCATTCTGAAGAATATCAGTATGGACTTGTGCCCAGAATGAGAAGATGAGAAGATCTTTGTATGAGTATCTTTTGAAATGTGTTAAGACAAGGCAGCCATAAGAATTTCTGATACTAATCAATTATAAATTCTGATTTTGTTATCTCTAACGTGTCATTATCTAAGTTGATTCAGAAGCTCTTTTAAAGCAAAACAGCTGTCACCAGTCTCTCCAGAAAATGAACACGTGTTCACTATTTCTGGACAAGCATGCGTGCAGTTGAGGGGGCGCATACTTAGGTAACTGTGCTAATCACTTCTTTTGTCATAATTATCTCTCCTCACGTCACGTAACATTAAATGCTATCCATCATTTATTTTTTATTTCTTTTCTTTTATATTCTTCAAACGTTTCTTTTCCCTCTTTTATTTCTCTCTCTTGCATTCAGTTTCATTCTTCGCTCTCTCTCTCTCTCTCTCTCTGCACTCATATCATAAACCCTAGCGGTTCTTCACTATCTACAACTTCGCCATGAATCCTTCGTCAAGCTCATCAAACCAAGCAACAGATCGTAAATAAAAGAGAAAGGCAACCGAAGAATCTGAAAATGAACCAAAAAGGACAAGGATCACCTACGATCCTCTCAAGGTGAATCCTTTTGAAGCGATGATGTATAGAAACTACTCTAGACGTGTGTTTGAACCCCTTGAAGGTATCCCTCAATCACCTCCCTCTTCACAGACCTCCACCACCTCATCCTCTTCACTCAACTCTATGCAACCACCATCATCACCGTCTGATATCCCATCCTCCTCAACCCATCTAACAGATATATCCTCACCTCTCTCACACCCTTTTCCCACTAGAACACCTAACCCCTACAGCTGTGTGTTTCCTGATTCCAGATTCACCATCAACCCTCCAACACCTACCACTCATACCTATCTAGAGCTTTTACACTCAGATGTAAATAGCTGGTTGGAGATTCTGGGTGTTGCACACCTTAACCATCTGGATGAGCCTGCTACCTGCAACCTCTGGGAAGCTTTTCGCCAGGATTTTCTTGTTAGAGCTATGGATGTCCAGAGAAGGATCATGGCTGAAGCACCTGGTGCCTGTGGTCTTCTCTTGGAAGCTGGTGAAAGCAGCTATCACCATCTCATCAGGAACAGAAGAGTTCTTGAAGAGAGGATACCTGCAGATGAATTGGAAGAAGAAAATCCATGCAAAGACATCGTGGTATGGAGACCAAGGAATCCAGTTCTGACTGGAGATTTTCAATGGATGTTTAATTGGTTCCGAATGAACCCTTCTGAAAGCGCTCCTCACATGGTCTTTCTAGAAGTGGTTTATCCTGCAGAAGTTGCTGGTCCAACCCCTCCAACAAACCTTGCAGCCATTCTTCAGGCGTTAGAAGTTGGAGCTTCTGAGTTGCCTGTACCAGAATATGCTGAGATGGAAGGTGCAGAAGCTGAAGACCTTCCAGAAGATCGCCCTGCTGAGATTGCTGTCCCTGTTGGCAGAAGTTCTGGCGCTTCTTCTTTTGGTGAATCCTCAGTTCTGATGAAGACTTTGGAAGCTCTACATCAGAATCAGGATGAGCTGGCTTCTCGTTTGGACAAGCAAGAAGCAACCAATGCTGAGTTTCGCTCCTTCATGGCAAGGCAAACGGCAAGCACTGACGGGATTCATGACATGCTGGCGCAGATTGTGTCTAGGCTAGGGTCTTAGTCTTTGGTCTTTGTAGTTTTTCTTTCCTTGTTGCACCTGCTTGTTCTGCATCTATTTTGTACTCCTTCCTTTTCAATCAATGAAATTTCTGTTTCTTTCCTATTGTCTTGTTTTTCATCTGAATCGTTTATGTTTTTGATGTTATGACAAAAAGGGGGAGAAAATATGTGATAAATGATCTGATTAATATTATCAGTTACCGGGAAGGAAGTCCCTACACCACTAACAGAATTTGCAAGATCTGTGTTTCTAAGTGTTTTGCAGGATTGAAGAAAATCTCAAAGGCTCAACACAAGAAGCAAAACCATGGGGAAAGGAAATTCTATAAAGAATCAAGCTCTCGGATTCTTGAAGCAAGCTGAGTGCTATGAAGCTTCAGAATCAGAAGCAAGAAGCAAGAAGGAAGAATGTTATGATATTCTGATGATAGAATATTTTTTTTCATTCTAATGCTTTATATGTTCTGATGCATATTTTTATATGCTCTGAAACATTTTATGTGTGTTCTGACAAATTGATATATTTAATGAAACACATTATATATGATCAGATGCAATCCATATGCTCTGATACATATTTTATGTTCTGATTCATTCATGCTGACTTTTGTCGTTTAGTTTGTTCTGTAACATTTCAGGATGTAGAGATGCTCTGATGAAGCTCTGGTACATTCAACAATGTTCTGATACAATTTAGCATGAAGTGAAGACAAGAAGAAATTCAAGCTATGAAGCTGTCCGATGGAAGTAGAAATCAGAAGCTGTGAATGTTCTGAAGATCTAGGAAATTCAAGTTCTGAAGCTGTCCGATGGAAGCAGGAATCAGAAGCTGTGAATGTTCTGAAGATCAAAGAAATTCAAGTTCTGAAGCTGTCCTAATGGAAGCAGGAATCAGAAGCTGTGAATGTTCTGAAGATCGAAGAAATTCAAGTTCTGAAGCTGTCCGATGGAAGTTGGAATCAGAAGCTGTGAGTGTTCTACGGATCTAAAGAAATTCAAGTTCTGAAGCTGTCCTACGGAAGCAAGAATCAGAAGCCATGAATGTTCTGAAGTCATAAGCCAATGTGAACGTCTCTACTGAAATACTCAGGGTTATTAAAATTCTTCTAGTATTTATTTCAGGGGGAGATTATCTATCTCAGGGGGAGATTATAAATCTCAGGGGGAAACATATTCACACATTGTCTATATGCTTATGTTATATTTGTGTAATTGTGCTTTGCCGTCTGTTCTTTTCTGATTGCAAATTCATATCATTTATGTATGTTTTTGTCATCATCAAAAAGGGGGAGATTGTTAGAACAAGATTTGTTCTGATCAATATTCTTAGTTTTGATGATAACAAGGATATGAATTTTGTATAAGATAATGTGGTACTCTAATACAATGCAAATTCCCTTTCAGGAATATTTAAAGAGTATGCACAAATCAGCGCTCAGAAGCTTTTGAAGGATAGAAAAACACTTAGAAAGGGGGGGGGGGGTTTGAATAAGTGTAGCTTTAAAAACTTGACAAATAAAAATAAATTGCACAGTTATTTTTATCCTGGTTCGTTGTTAACTAAACTACTCCAGTCCACCCCCGCAGAGATGATTTACCTCAACTGAGGATTTAATCCACTAATCGCACGGATTACAATGGTTCTCCACTTAGTCAGCAACTAAGTCTTCCAGAGTCTTCTGATCACACACTGATCACTCCAGGAACAACTGCTTAGATACCCTCTAAGACTTTTCTAGAGTCTACTGATCCACACGATCACTCTAGTTACAACTGCTTAGTTCACTCCTAAGACTTCCCTAGAGTATTCTGATCCACACGATCACTCTAGTTCCTTACAACTTAATGTAATCAATTCTAAGAGTATTACAAATGCTTCTTGAAAGCGATAATCACAACTGTGATATTTCTCTTAACGTTTAAGCTTAATCTCACTAATATATTACAACAGCAATGTAGTGAGCTTTGATGAAGATGAAGATTCTGAGCTTTGATTTGAACAGAGTTTAAGCAAGTTAATTTGAGTTGTTTTGGTGCAGAATCGTTAACCTTGCTTCTCATCAGAACTTCATATTTATAGGCGTTTGGAGAAGATGACCGTTGAATGCATTTAATGCTTTGCGTGTTCCGTACAGCATCGCATTTAATGTTATACGCTTTTGTCAACTACCTCGAGCCTTGTTCACGCTGTGTCTACTGACGTAGCCTTTAATAGCTTTTAACGTTCCTTTTGTCAGTCAGCGTAGCTTGCCACTTGTACTTTCTTCTGATCTGATGTTTATGAATACAACGTTTGAATATCATCAGAGTCAAACAGCTTGGTGCATAGCATCTTCTGATCTTCTGACCTTGAAGTGCTTCTGAGCGTGATACCATCAGAACTTCAGTGCTTCTGTTCTCTTGTTCTTCTGATGCTTCCATAGACCCATGTTCTGATTCTGCTTCGACCATCTTCTGATGTCTTGCCAGACCATGTTCTGATGTTGCATGCTGAACCCTTTGAGACAAAGCTTCTGAGCGCTGAATTATGCGTACTCTTTATATATTTCCTGAAAAGGAAATTGCATTGGATTAGAGTACCATATTATCTTAAGCAAAATTCATATTATTGTTATCATCAAAACTAAGATAATTGATCAGAACAAATCTTGTTCTAACAATCTCCCCCTTTTTGATGATGACAAAAACATATATAAATGATATGAATTTGCGATCAGAAAGAACAAAACGGCAAAAGACAAATTACACAGCTATAGCATAAGCATATGAATATGTCTCCCCCTGAGATTAACAATCTCCCCCTGAGATAAATAATCTCCCCCTGAAATAAATACTCGAAGAACTTTAATAAAAGACTTCCCTGATTATTTCGGTAGAGACGATCATATAAGCTTCTGTCTTCAGAGAATTCATAGCTTCTGACTTCTGCTTCCATAGGACAGCTTCAGAACTAGAATTTCTTTAGATCCTTAGAACACTCACAGCTTCTGATTCCTGCTTCCATCTAGGACAGCTTCAGAACTTGAATTTCTTTGATCTTCTGAACATTCACAGCTTCTGATTTCTGCTTCCATCTAGGACAGCTTCAGAACTTGAATTTCTTTGATCTTCTGAACATTCACAGCTTCTGATTTCTGCTTCCATTTAGGACAGCTTCAGAACTTGAGTTTTCTGGATCTTTAGAACATTCGCAGCTTCTGATTTCTGCTTCCCTCGGATAGCTTCAGAGCTTTGAATTTCTACCAACATCACTTCATGCTAGATTTGTATCAGAACATTGTTGAATGTACCAGAGCATCATCTGAGCATCTCTACATCCTGAAATGTTACAGAACAAAAACTAAACGACAAAAGTCAGCATGAACGAGTTAGAACATAAAATGTATATTTGAACACATGATATGTATCAGAGCCATATAGGCTAAAATAATGTATCAGAGCAAATAGAATTTTGTCAGAGTAAATAGACAAATATAGATCAAATTCTATCTTCTTTCTTGCTTCTGATTTCTGAAGCTTGACAGCACTAAGCTTGCTTCAGTTTCCATGGTTTTGCTTCTATGTTTGCTTTGAAGATTTTCTTCACTTCTTTATACCTGCAAAACACTTAAACCATATAGAACTTGCAGTTCTTGTTAGTAAATGTGTGGGAGCTTTACCCAGCAACTGATAGATTTAATCAAATCATTTATCATTTATCTTTCTCCCCCTTTTTGTCATAACATCAAAAAAGAATATTTCAAAAAGATTCAGATGAATAAAACGACAAATAAAATCACTGGAATGTAAATCAAGGAAACATTTCATTGATAATCAAAAGATATTACAAAAGAGGATGTTTAACAAGCAGATGCAACAAGGAACGAAAAACAACTAAGATCAAATCCTAAGACCCTAGCTAAGACGAAGTCTGTGCCAGCATGCCATGAAGGAGTGAAACGCCTCATTGACTGCTTCCTGGGCTTCCAGGCGAGGGGTCAGGGAGACTTGGTTCTGATGCAGATCTTCCACAATCCTTATCAGAGACAACATTCTCAGCGGGAGAAGATGAAGAGATTTCTTCGGAATGGGCTGAGGGAGAGGAAAGGTTAGATGAAGAGGAAGTTGAGTCCAAAAGGAAACAAGATGAGGAAGAAGATGGAGATGATGGAGGGCTTTCACCAGGAGGATGAAACACACGTCTAGAGTAGTTTCCAGATAACATTGCTTCGAATGGATTCACCTTGAGAGGGTCATAGGTGATCTTTATCTTTTTGGGTTTGGAGGGAGATGTTTCAACAGCTTTCCTTTTGTTGTTTTGATCTTTTTCATGGTTTCCTGGGCTTGATGAGGAGTCCATAATGGATTTGCAGATAATGAACGGGTAGGGTTTGATATGAATGCAAAAGGATAGAGTGAATGGAGAGAATATGAGAGGGAAGGAAAAATGTTTGAAGAATATAAAGAAAAACTGAAGGAGGGTAAATGATGAAAAACATTTAATGTTACGTGACGTGAGGAGAGATAATAAAGACAAATGAGGTGACTAGCACAGTTACCTATGGTCGGCGTCCCTTCAACTGCACGCGCGCTTATCCATGAATAGTAACGACAGGTTTACCATCCCGAGATAAAACGTTACAGCTGTTTTGCTTTAAAAGAGGTTCTGAATCAACTTAGACAATGAAACGTTAGTAATAACCGAATCATAATTTCTAGAAGATTTCAATCAGAACTTCTGATTAAAAAAAAATTCACATTCATTTCAGAAGATACTCATACATGAGAACTTCTCATCTCCTCATTCTGGGCATAAATCCATACTGATGTTCTTCAGAATGAACTTAAACCTATCTTCAGCCAGGGGTTTTGTAAAAATATCAGCCCATTGATGGTCTGTATCAACAAAGTTTAAAGATATAACACCCTTCTGAACATAGTCCCTTATGAAATGATGTTTAATCTCAATATGTTTAGCTTTTGAATGAAGAATAGGGTTCTTAGATAAACATATAGCAGAAGTATTATCACAGAATATAGGAATGTTACTCTCAAATATCTGATAATCTTCTAACTGACTCTTCATCCAGAGCATCTGTGTACTGCAACCAGCAGCAGCGACATATTCTGCTTCTGTGGTTGATAGAGCAATAGTTGCTTGCTTCTTGCTGTACCAGGAGATCAAATGACTTCCAAGAAATTGGCAACTTCCTGAAGTACTCTTTCTTTCAATTCTGTCTCCAGCATAGTCAGCATCGCAGAATCCTACTAAGTTGTATTCTTTAGATTTTCTGTAAACTAAGCCAACATTAGTAGTACCTTTCAGATACCTTAGAATTCTCTTAACAGCAGTTAAATGAGATTCTCTAGGATCTGATTAGAATCTAGCACACAAACAAACACTGAACAGAATGTCAGGTCTAGAAGCAGTCAGATATAGAAGAGATCCAATCATACCTCTGTATAACTTCTGATCTACCTTCTTACTTACCTCATCCTTACCTAGGATGCATGTTGGATGCATAGGAGTTTTGGCTTCTTTGCAGTCTAGAAGATTAAACTTCTTCAGAAGTTCCTTCACATACTTGGTTTGGTGAACATACGTTCCTTCTGATGTTTGATTTATTTGTATTCCAAGGAAATACTTGAGTTCTCCCATCATGCTCATTTCAAACTCAGCCTGCATAGACTCAGCAAACTCCTTTCCAAGTGTAGCATTAAATGTTCCAAAAATAATATCATCTACATATATTTGACAAATTAAAATATCCCTTTTAAAGGTTTTACAAAAGAGAGTAGTGTCCACTTTTCCTCTAGTGAAACCATTATCCAGAAGGAAAGAACTTAAGCGTTCATACCAAGCTCTGGGAGCCTGTTTCAATCCATACAATGATTTCTTTAGTTTAAAAACATGATTAGGAGACATAGAGTCTTCAAAACCGGGAGGTTGATGGACATAAACTTCTTAATCTATATAACCATTTAAGAAGGCACTCTTAACATCCATTTGATAGAGAGTGATGTTATGTTGAGTGGCAAATGAAATTAATAGACGAATAGATTCTAACCTGGCCACTGGTGCAAAGGTTTCTGTATAGTCAATCCCTTCTTGCTGACTATAACCCTGAGCCACCAGTCTGGCTTTGTTCCTTACCACTTCACCTTTCTCACTGAGCTTGTTTCTGAAGACCCATTTTGTACCGATTATATTGAATCCATCTGGTCTAGGAACAAGATCCCAAACATCATTCCTTGTAAACGTATTCAGTTCTTCTTGCATAGCAATTATCCAGTCTGGATCTTCTAGAGCATGATCAACAGAAGTTGGCTCGATCAAAGATACAAGACCTAATTGACAATCTGCATTGTTCTTGAGGAATGCTCTTGTTCTGATTGGATCATCCTTCTTTCCAAGAATGACATCTTCTGAATGACCAGAGATGAGTCTGGATGATCTTCTGACAGATGGTTCTTCAGATATGCTTAGATTCTCCAGAGAAGCTGATACTTGATCTTCCGATTCTTTGCTTCTGAGAGGTTCTGCTTCTGATGCGTTGCTTCTCGGCTCAACAACTTCTGATATATCAATATCACAATCTGCAAAATTATCAAACTGCTTTGGTTTTTCAGAACCAAGCTTATCATCAAACCTGATATTGATTGATTCTTCTACAGTCAATGTTTCAGTATTGTATACCCTGTAGCCTTTTGAGCGTTCAGAGTATCCAAGAAGGAAACACTTTTGTGCTTTGGAATCAAACTTACCAAGATGATCTTTAGTGTTCAGAATAAAGCATACACATCCAAAAGGATGGAAATATGAAATGTTGGGCTTTCTATTCTTCCACAATTCATAAGGAGTCTTATTTAGAATAGGTCTGATAGAGATTCTATTCTGAATATAGCATGCAGTGTTTATTGCTTCTGCCCAGAAATGCTTAGCCATATTGGTTTCATTGATCATGGTTCTGGCCATTTCTTGTAGAGTCCTATTCTTTCGTTCTACAACTCCATTTTGCTGTGGAGTTCTAGGACAAGAGAAATCATGGGCAATACCATTCTCTTTGAAGAATTCTTCAAAGGATCTGTTCTCAAATTCACCACCATGATCACTTCTGACCTTTATGATTTTACACTCTTTTTCAGATTGAATCTGAATGCAGAAATCAAAGAACACTGAATGAGTCTCATCCTTGTGTTTCAAGAATTTTACCCATGTCCAGCGGCTATAATCATCTACGATGACTAATCCATATTTCTTCCCTCTGACAGATGCTGTTTTGACTGGGCCAAACAGATCAATGTGCAAGAGTTTTAATGGCCTTGAGGTAGAAACAACATTCTTGGACTTGAATGCAGGTTTGGAGAACTTGCCCTTCTGACATGCTTCACAAAGAGCATCTGATTTGAATTTCAGATTAGGGAGTCCTCTGACCAGATTCAGTTTGTTAATCTGAGAAATCTTTCTCAAACTAGCATGACCTAATCTTCTGTGCCAGACCCACTGCTCTTCAGAAACAGACATAAGACAAGTCACCTTCTGACTCATAAGATCTTGCAGATCTGTCTTATAAATGTTGTTCTTCCTCTTGCCTGTAAATAGGATTGAGCCATCCTTCTGATTTACAGCCTTGCAAGACTCTTGATTTAAGATTATATCATAACCATTGTCACTCAATTGACTGATAGATAAGAGGTTATGTGTTAATCCTTCTACAAGAAGTACATTAGAAATGGAAGGAGAGTTACCAGACTTTATAGTTCCAGAGCCAATTATCTTGCCCTTCTGATCTCCTCCAAACTTGACTTCTCCTCCAGACTTAAGCACCAGGTCTTGGAACATAGACCTTCTTCCTGTCATGTGTCGTGAGCATCCAGAGTCCAGGTACCATGACATGTTGTGCTTTGTCCTTTTTGCAGTCAAGGATATCTGCAATAGGAATAATCTTATCCTTAGGTACCCACATCTTTTTGGGTCCTTTCTTGTTAGATTTTCTCAAGTTCTGATTGAACTTGGGTTTAACATTGTAAGCAATAGGAGGAACAACATGATAATTCTTAATGTGAGTTCCATGATATTTCCTAGGTTGTGTCACATGCTTTTTGGTGTGTGTTATGTGAAAACTTTGAGCATGTGAAGTGTGCCTAATATCATGGGAGTGGCCATACTTGAACTGATCATACAATGGCTTGTATGTGAATTTCATTTCATCAACAGGTTCAAGTTTGTATGGGGTTTCACCCTCAAAACCAATGCCTACTCTTTTGTTTCCAGACACAGCATAAATCATAGAAGCTAGCCGACTTCTGCCAATACTTCTAGATAAGAACTTCCTGAAACTTAAATCATATTCTTTCAGAATATGGTTTAGACTGGGAGTGGATTGTTCTGAATCAGAAGGAGATCCAACATTATTGGATAATTTTAAAAGTTTTTCTTTTAATTCAGAATTTTCCAACTCAAGCTTCTTTGTTTCAAATTCAAATAGCTTTTTCAGCTTTTTGTATTTGAGACTAATCTGAGACTTGAGTTCCAGAAGTTCAGTTAGACCGGAAACTAACTCATCTCTAGTAAGTTCAGAAAATACCTCTTCAGAATCTGATTCTGATGTAGATTCTGATTCGTCATCTTTTGTCGCCATCAGCGCACAGTTAGCCTGCTCATCTTCAGAGTCTGAATCATCTTCTGACTCATCCCAGGTTGCCATAAGACTTTTCTTCTTGTGAAATTTCTTCTTGGGATTTACCTTCTGAAGATTTGGACATTCATTCTTGTAGTGTCCAGGCTCATTGCATTCATAGCACATGACCTTCTTCTTGTCAAATCTTCTTTCATCAGAAGATTCTCCACGTTCAAATTTCCTTGAACTTCTGAAGCCTCTGAACTTCCTTTGCTTGGTCTTCCAGAGTTGATTTAGCCTTCTGGAGATCAAGGACAGTTCATCTTCTTCTTCAGATTCTGATTCTTCAGGATCTTCTTCTCTAGCCTGAAAAGCGTTAGTGCATTTCTTGATATTTGATTTTAATGCAATAGACTTACTTTTCAATGTCTTCATCATCCTCCATCTTGAAGGCTTCATACTTCTGGATTAAAGCTAGAGCTTTAGTCTCCTTGACTTGAGCATTTCCTTCATGAGTCATTTTCAAGGACTCATATATGTCATAGGCCGTTTCCCTGTTAGATATCTTCTCATACTCAGCATGAGAGATAGCATTCAGCAAAACAGTTCTGCATTTATGATGATTCCTGAAAAGCTTCTTCTGATCATCATTCATTTCTTGCCTTGTCAGCTTTACGCCTCTGGCATTTACTGGATGTTTGTAACCATCCATCAGAAGATCCCATAGATCACCATCTAGACCCAGAAAGTAACTTTCCAGTTTATCTTTCCAGTATTCAAAGTTTTCGCCATCAAATACCGGCGGTCTAGTATAACCATTGTTACCGTTGAATTGCTCAGCAGAGCCAGATGTAGATGCAGGTGTAGGTGTAGACTTTTCACTTTCATCAACCATCTTTTACTGAAGCGTTTTTCTCTTCCTGAATCTTTTCTAAACACGGTTAAGTGCTTGCACCTTAGAACCGGCGCTCTGATGCCAATTGAAGGATAGAAAAACACTTAGAAAGGGGGGGTTTGAATAAGTGTAGCTTTAAAAACTTGACAGATAAAAATAAATTGCACAGTTATTTTTATCCTGGTTCGTTGTTAACTAATTATATTTAAGATTTAAATTTGGTTATTTGATTTTTAAATTGTGTATTATTTGAATAGATAATTATTTTTATGTGTCTTTTTGAAATGAATAAATGATTAAATATTTATTTTGAATTATTAAATTATGTACTCCTCAACAATAATAATTGGTATAGTTGTAAAATGACTATTATTTACTCGTAGGGGACTTGGGTTCGAGATCTATGGTTACAAATTTTGTAGTGTTAAATTTTTTTGTTGCAGGGCATCGAACCGTGGTTTTTCCTACCAAGTCCAACGTCAATCACCACTGGACCAACTAACAATTGGTGGGTTTTGTGAGGGATAAAAGGGTTTTTAACTCTTTTAATTTTTAATGATACATTAATGCATTAATTTGATAAATAATAATAATAAATTCCTTTAAATTCAAAAAAATAAATATAATCTCTCTGGTCCTCTTTTAATTTTTAATACTAAATTAATGCATTAATTTGGTAAATAATAATAATAATAATAATAATAAATTCTTTTAATTCAACAACAAATTACAATCTCTCTGATCCTTTATAAAAGACAATTGAATCATCAAAAAATTGTGTATTTAATTGTCCTTGGTGTGAAGTAGAGGACGAGGATGAGTGGCATATCTTTTTTGGTTGTAGTTCTACGGTTCAAAGATGGCGGGCAGCAGATTTGTCTTCTTTAATTGACACCCGTTTACATTCTTTCCATGATGTTAAGTCAATTATTTTTGACGTCTGTTGTCGTGAGGACCGTAGGAATGCGGGTAGATTTGCTGTCTTACTGGAAGCTCTTTGGAGAAGCCGAAATAATGTGGTGTGGCAAGATAGTCGTGAAGATGCAATAAGAATTGGGTTACAAGCCTATCATGTTTGGTATGATTGGTTTCAAGCCAAAGAGGAGTTGGTGTGTGATAATCATAATAATTCGGTAGTTTGGATTCCACCTATGGTTAATCGGGTGAAATGCAATGTTGATGCAGGTTTTAATCATGCTCTTGGATCTACTAATAGGGGTTGGTGCTTCAGGGATCATTTGGGAAGATTCATCAGTGCAGGTGCATCGTGGGATGTGGGTTTCTTATCCGTCTTTGAAACTGAAGCTATTGCGTTAAAGGAAGCCATCCAACATGCTATCTCTTCCCAAATTTCTCATGTGACCTTTGAAAGTGATTGTCAAGTGATTGTTAATGCTATCCATACTAAGCATGTCGGTTCCTCGGAATTTAGTTTTATCATTAAGTTTATTCGTAATTTGTTATGTTCTTTTCCGAACTTTGAGGTTAAGTTCATTAAGCGCCAAGCGAGTTCGGTTGTCCATACGTTAGCTAAGGCGGCCAATTCTTGGACTAGGCGTAGGATCTTTAATATGATACCTCCTTGTATTGAACAATGTTTGATAAATGAAATGTGTTGAGTTTGTTTCTGTCAAAAAAAAAACCAAATGCATAAAAATTCAAATACATCAAATTTTTATTTTTTTGGAAAAAAATAAATACATCAAATGTTGTTGATTCTAATGTCCCTTACAAAAAAGTACTATACCAAATATTTTTTAATGGATTTAATGTTCAATAAAACTATTATTTAATATGAGTAATTTAGTGTAACTGGTAAAAATTAAAATATGTAAAAAAAAAATTAAAATTTCATTATTTATTTAAAGTTTAATTAATATGCACGGACAATATAAAATAGTTTTACATTGTTATCTAATAAAAGATCAATAATTTGTCATATGATCAAAATAATTTTAAAACTTAAATGTGATTAGTTGATATATATATATATATATATATATATATATATATATATATATATATATATATATATATATATATATATATATATATATATATATATATATATATATAGAGAGAGAGAGAGAGAGAGAGAGAGAGAGAGAGAGAGAGAGAGAGAGAGAGAGGAGGGATCAAATTACACCAATATGTTACACTTATTAATAACCTTTGATTTTATTTTAATCCAATGGTTAGAAATGTTTAATTAGTGAGTCATGATTCTTACTTAAAATAGTTTTATTCTATTTTTGGTAATTAATAACATTGATTTTATCAAATTATAATTTATCCTTTTTTTTTTCTCATAAAACTAAATTAATTTTGTAACAATTAAACCAAATTGAATTTTGATATTAATTTTGTAACAATTAAACCAAATTGAATTTTGATATTAATAAACATTAAAAATCATAAATTTTTAACAAATAATAATAATAATAATAAGTTAATAGAATATAGTTTTATAGTATTATAAAATTGTGATTTGTTTAAAATTGTTAGTAAGCATTATTTGATGAAAATAATGTTTGTTACTAAGAAAAAATTGGTATAAAAATTACGATTTACTTTAAAGAAAAAATAGTATTATATTCACTAAATGTAACTAATAAAACTTTTTTATTTTTAAATACAATACAAAATAATTCTTAAAGTATATTTAAAAAAAACTAAATAATAAATAATTAGAACATAATAATTTATTTTAAAAAGTAGTGCAATTTTTCTAAAATTAAGAATACAAGTTTTTTTTAATTAAAAAAATTATAGTTTTATTAAGAAACGATAAAAATAACATATTTTAAGAAATATTAGTAAAAATCCCTTTATTTTAATTAATAAGTTTTAAAAATACGTGTATTTTTAAGATTTCTTGGTAACCAATATTATTTTTCATCTAATAATATTTACTAACTATTATATTCTATTCACTTATTCTTATTAATATTTCTTAAAAATTTATGATTTTAAACATTTATTAATATCAAACTTATTTTTGTATAAATTTTTTTAAATTTAAACAAATTTTTCTATTTTTTATGTAAATAAATTTATATTTTATTTGCTTAAAATTCTATATATAATTGATATATTTTAAAATAAGAAAAGTTTTTTTTTAATCTTGACTTATTTATGGAATTTTGTTTTTATAAATTGAAGTGTGATTTTATTGTTACAAAAGTAGGAGAGATTTTATTTATTTTATAAGAAACGGAATAAATTATAGAGGAGGGATCAAATTACACCCGAAGAGTTACACCACGAGTTACACTCATTCAATAACCACATCTCGAATTAATATTTTTTAAATTCAACCGTTCGATTGAAACATAATATCATATAGATCGTACCTATAAAGTTTGAGCTTAATCTATAATGATTTACTATATCATCAAGATATCCAAAGATTAACGTCAAAATGAGCTTTCATATAACGTTAATTTTGATGTGATTCAATGACATAGTAAATCATTATAGATTAAGCTCAAACTTTATTGGTGTAATTTAATCCCTCCTCTCTCTCTCTCTCTCTCTCTATATATATATATATATATATATATATATATATATATATATATATATATATATATATATATATAAAAGACGTATCTTATAAGAATGACATTTTTATTTGACCAATAATCTCCACAATTTATTTTTAAATCTAATGATTCAGATTCATTATCATATGCTCACATAAAAATGTCATTTACATATGATAAGTTATATATATATATATATATATATATATATATATATATATATATATATATATATATATATATATATATATATATATGAGGAGGATTACATTGACTCCAAGAGTAAGTTATAATAACTTACTCCACATCTTGACCATTAATTCTTTTTCATTAATGGTTAAAAATAATAAGTCATAAAATGTGGAAAGAGAAAATATTCCTTATTATTTTTAACCATCAGTTTGAAAAGAATTAATGATGAAGATGTGGAGTAAGTTATTATAACTTACTATTGGAGTCATTATAACCCCCCCTCTCTCTCTCTCTCTCTCTATATATATATATATATATATATATATATATATATATATATATATATATATATATATATATATATATATATATAGGATCAAATGACACCAAGGTGTCAAAGTTTAATTTGACATCAAATCTCAACCGTTAAAAGAATTGATCTAACGGTGATACTAATTAGCCTATTTTTTAGGAGAAAAATATGCTATGTATTTTTTTATTATTATTTTATTTCATTTAGTATCATTGTTAGATCAATTCTTTTAACGGTTGAGATTTTGGTGTCAAATTAAACTTTGACACCTTTGTGTCATTTGATTTTATCCCTATATATATATATATATATATATATATATATATATATATATATATATATATATATATATATATATATATATATATATATATATATATATATATTAATTTTAAAACAAAATGAATTCAATTATTTTTGGTGTCCATGAGTTTAAATTAGATATCGGGAAAATAAGTGAGGTGCCGTAGGTTTAAATCTGTGATTGTTCATCTAATGTAGGGGTGGCAAAATGGGCCGGGGCCCGCCGGGCCGCCCGCGCACCCGCCAAAAAATGGCGGGTTGAGTTGGGATTTTAGGCTCGCCGCTCGTCAAAGCCCACCCCGCCAAAACCCGCCCTGCCAAAGCCCGCCGCTCGCCAAAACCCGCTCCTCCTCCCAAACTCACTCTTTTTTTAGTTAATTCTAGTAATTGCAATTCTTGATGGTTTATTTTATACATTTATTTATAAATATATGTAATATTTTTTAGTGTAAATTTGTTAAAAAATTACTTTTATAAAAAATTGTTTTAAAAAATAAGTGAAAAGTTTAATTAAATGGTAAAAAAACATATTAATCTATTAAAAAAATGTAAATAAAAATAGGCGGGTAAGCCCGCCGCCCGCCAACCTGCCATCTTGGCGGGGCGGGCATGATTTTGATGCTCATTTTATTTGGCGGGCATGCCCGCCCCGCTCGTTTTTTGACGAGCATAAGGCGGGGCAGGCGGGAAGGGCGGCCCGTTTTGCCACCCCTAATCTAATGTCCCTATACAGATATCGATTGTTCATCTAATGTCCCTGTACATATACCAATTTAGCTGACTTAGCAGGATAAAGTGTTAGTTCACCTTTAATAAATGTAGTCAATTATTTAGAAAAAAAACCAGTCAAATGTTCATTATTTATTAAATTATGTTTGAAAATCAGTAATATCTTTGAACAAAAGTTTTTCTTTTTTCATATAAATGAAATGGTTTTTAAGTTATTTTTTATTAAAAATATCCAATCAAGAAGTTTAATACTAAAATACAAGAAGTTTAATACTAAAATAAACAAAAGCTTATCAAATGACAAAATTTCTAACCCTTGAAAGGGTTTATTACCTATCTTACACTTTTTTTTTCTATGTGACCAGTTTTGTAAAAGACTTTCTATAAAATGATTCTACATACATATATTTCATATATTTGCTTTTTTCTTTTTCGTCGATATTATATCTTCCTTGCTTACATTTTTTTACTCTTTAAAATTTTTAATATCTCCAAGTCTAAGTAATATTAAAATTTATATTATTATCGACAAAAATTATATTTAAATATGTATTTCTCCAAAATATTAATGTATTTAAATATGCTTTTCTCAAAGATGTGTATTTACAAGATACTGAAGGTGTGTAAAACATAATAAAGGAGGTTTTTATTGAATATTGAGTTTCAAGTAAAATATAAATATTTTTCTAAGGCTATGTTTGGGAGTTTGAAGGGGAGGGGAGGGGAAGGCTTCCAAAAATGAAATTTTAAAAAAATATAGGAAAATATTTGACATTTTTTGAAAAAATAATTTTGTTTAGAATGATAAAAGAGTCATTATCATGACTAAATTTTTAATTTTCACAATACTATAACAACCTAAAAGATATTTGGAAAATTTATTTAAACCCTTCAAAACCCTCCAAAACCCTCCTTCAATACAATTTTTGAGTTCCCCCATTTTATGGGGTTTTTGGTGTTATTAATAAACTCAAACCCTCCAAAACCCTCCAACCCAAAATCCTTTTAACCTTTTCACCCAATTCTTCCTATTTTCCAAAGCCCTCCCCTCCCTTCCCCTCCAAACTCCCAAACATAGCCTAAGACAAAAACAAAGAATATAAGAGTAAAAATAAATGATTATCTTTTATTTATCCTGGTTCATTGTTAATGAAGTTAATTTAGTCCACTCGTTAAAGTGATTTCGCATTTTCAATAAAGACTTAATCCACTATAACCGAATCTGATTATACCAACCACAACAAAAACTATCCGTCAATATTGCAAACAACAAAGACTACTCGTCCATGTCTTATCGAGAATTCTGACTATACCTTAATCTTCCAAGGAACACTTACACAACAAAGACTACTTGTCAATGTTGCCACACCACAAAGACTAGTCGTTAATGTCTTTTCTAGAATCCTGACTATTCCTTAGTTCTTAAGGAACTTTCAACTCACAGGTTGAATACAAAGGTATGTGTTTACATAGTTGCTTCTTCAAAGCAAATTACACAGGTTTTAATACAATCAAGTAACACAAAAGTGTTAAGCAAGTATATGAACAAAAACACACTTACTTTACAAAACTATACAAATAATAGTCAAAGAGATTTGTGCATCGTTTCATCGTATGTTTTGTAATATTCTCCATTGTTGTCTTCAAGTCTTCCTTTTATAGCCAAAAGGAAGTCCGTTGAAGGGTAGAATGGGAATGCTAAATTCCAACTATTTTGTTTTCAACGGTCAGTGAGGGAGTGGTCGACAACATAGTACAACAGTACAATCCTTTTGCCACCTTATCCGGGAGGTAGAAACATATGTACCTCTTATTATCCTCCAGTTAAGTATGTGGATAAGTCACATATTCTTTATTTAAGTCGCAGGGATAAGTTACATATCCACAAAAATCAAAACATCAGTGTAAGTCACATACCCTCCTATGGATATGTCACACACACATACACACACAGATATATATATATATATATATATATATATATATATATATATATATATATATATATATATATATATATATATATATAGGGAGCATATCAAGAATTTAAAATGAGAGATGAGAGGAATAAATATCAACCATTGGATTCATCAAGAGAGAGAAGGTTAATGCATTAATGTGGCTATTACCTTATCTCTCTTGATGAATCCAATGATTGATATTTATTCCTCTCATCTCTCATTATAAATTGCTCTCACTTGATATGCTCCCTATATATATATATATATATATATATATATATATATATATATATATATATATATATATATATATATATATATATATATATATATATATATATATATATATATATATATATATATATATATATATATATATATATATACACACGCCACAAGCTATATAGAATAAATGACATTCCTCTATCGAAACTATCGAGAAACACCGTATATCCTTCAATTGGATCAACATAACTTACTACACGCATGTGATACTAATCCCCAGTCATACCGGATTTCTCCATGCATTCACTTTGGTATACAAGATGCCATCTTACGAGTGTGATTTCATTATCTACTTCATCCATATACAACATCAACCATAATATAGGCACAAATATTATATCGAAACTATCGAGAAACACCATATATCCTTCAATTGGATCAACATAACTTACTACACGCATGTGATACTGATCCCCAGTCATACCAGATTTCTCTATGCATTCACTTTGGTATACAAGATGCTATCTTACGAGTGTGATTTCATTATCTACTTCATCCATATACAACATCAACCATAATATAGGCACTAATATTATATGAGTTACACTTTTCAATGCCTCCTTAAGTTACATATCCTAGAAACTCATGATTGATGTAAGAATTCTTATCCAAGGAGTGGTTATATATTACTCATCAATGATATGTCACATCAGTTATAGAGGTTGAACTCACAGCCTTTTGGTATATGAGATAACTCCTTCTTACCAACCGAGTCAACCTTCTTTAGTATTCGGTAGGGGGTGTACTGATTGAGTGTGACTATATTTTGCCTAACCTGTAATATCAAATGTCACTTTAATTACTCTATTTGTTGTCAGTTGAGATAGTTTGAGCTCTTATGTGCTTTATTTGTTGTCATTGTGCAACCATATGAGAGCGCCGCATGCGACTGAAGTGGCAGTCTGCCACATTACACCTTGTATCCCACTGTTGTCTTCCTTGTACGAAGATTCCTCTATTCTATGCTGCATAATTATGTGTTTGCGCTACTTTATATGGGCTTGATGTGATTTCATGAACATAAGCTCATGATCCAATGCAACATGCAAAATCATAATCCCTGGTCTATAAATAGAGCTACATTGAATATTGAAAGATTTCAGCAAAAATTTCCAAGATACCGTTACAAGAGTCCAAGTGTGTGGATAGTGGAAGTGTGAATGAGTGTTCTTTCCTCAACCAATTTTGTGCCAGCTGATAACCAATTTTGAGAACTATGTTTGTAGCCTGTACTCAGCTCATTATGAGCTAAACCTTTTGAGTTGAGCTATGTGAAATTAATATCAAAGTGTGTTTATGTTATATGATTTTCTAAAATCTTCCATTATTCTCTGTCCTACGAGAATTCTCGACGAGAACCCTCAAATATTCTTGACTTCTGGTGACTTTAGTCAACACCTCCATGAGTTAGGCCATCTGCGTGTTCATCTGTTCCACCAACTAAGATTGCATTTCAGCCATCTGTTCTTGAATCTATTCCATCTCACGTCTTTGGTTACTCTGAGTCGGATATTGGTGAGTTGTCTTCTTCAGAAAACTTTTGGCAATAAAACAACAAGGGATAAGAAAGGTGATCTGCAAAACCTGTAATGCATGAAAATGAATGATATGCATGGTATAAATGCAATGTTTGTCAGTTTCCAGGTATCCAAAAGTTTATCCAACCCTTGAACATGGCATACAACAAGATGTAGAAAATAATCAGATCGCAAGATAGCAGTATATCGAGCAAGCAAGCACAATTTCATTCAGAGAACCAGCAATCTGGAAGAGTTCATACAGGAAAATGGGGCAACGCCGTACAACGGAGTAAATACTTATAAGGCATACAAAATAGATCAAGTACATCACAAATACGACCCCACCCAACAATCCTGGAGTGATAAAAAATCAACAATAAATAGAAAACTAGAAGTATTCTTCCGGATCGTTACGGGACTCAAGGTACTAGTAGTGTGCTATCAATGTTTTACATTTGGGACAATATGGCAATGGGGCCGTCATTGGTGCACCTTCTATCCCCCCTAAGCTGAGACCTGAGCCTAGCATTTTCTTCAATGGCTCGGGACGACTTGGCCTTTTTGTCTGCAGGTTGCTTCTCCAAGTCATTGATCACACACTTGTGATTGCTTTCCGATTTTTGTAACTTCAGACACTCCTGATGTTTCTTGCTCAACATTGATTCCATCACATCACCGGATCTCTTCTGGACTCGTGCCACACTCGGACCTGCTCCTTGTGCCTTCTTAAGTTTGTGAAGTGGATCTAACTTCTCAGCTCTTTCGTCAAAGAACTTCAGATTAGTCACCTGTTCTCTCTCCCGCAGTCGAAGATTCTTGACTGCAGCTTGCTTATAGTATTCAGTTGTCACATACTCGGATAGGATCAAAGGTGGTTGTTCTTGCAGAGGCTCCATTCTGTCATATGACAATAATAGCTTTTTGACCCGCTCTTGAACTCATTCGATGAAAGGTGTCAAAGAAATGGCATAATTCGGTGTAAGGCATCAAAGCAATGGCATCCTTCTGACCAAGCCAAGCTCCATATCTCCTATGGATTTTGTCCCATGCGACTACCACTCTTATCAATATTGTTGGATTGGTTCCTTTCTCAATACAAATCGTTTCCTCCACTTCTTTGTCCAAAGTTTTATCTTTCAGAACATAGCCCAACTGGAGGAGAGAAAGCACCGGATTATAGTTGATACAACCCTTAGTCCTAATGAGAGAAACGTTGTTGAATTTTCCGTAGTTGTCGAGAACATCCGAAATATCAATCGTGTACTTCTGCCATTGGATGTCGTAAGAAGTGAGCGACATGACCCTCTGATTCCACCAGAGAGTCTTTTTGGTATCCTAAAAATGTCCCTTGACAGGAAAAAGAGACAAAAATATCTTGAACAACAATTGAAGGCAACTGTTTATAGCCCCACCTTTTATGTGCCTGGAATGGATAGCAAAAACTAACGTTGAAAGTCTTCAAATTAGGACCGACAACAATAGAACTCAACTCTTCCAAGGGTGACAGAGATTCACGAAAAAAATTGTAGGTGCAGGTATGTCTTTTGGATTATTTAACAGTATCTGCTTTGACTTGCATCTTTCAGCACAAATAAACTCTTGAATGGCCCTGGAAAAATGACATGCAAATGCTCGTTATATATATATATATATATATATATATATATATATATATATATATATATATATATATATATCATTTTTTTAAAATGTAAATATGCCATGATGCAACATGGTGGGACCCAATGCATCCATACTGGATATGTCTTGGCTGCCGAGAAATCACAAGGCACATGTTCAAAGGTTCGACGTAGTTTCGAAACACCGCAGAAACCACAAGTCATCAACGAAACAGGTCACCGTTGGAACCAGAACATATAGCCACCAACAAAACATAGTCACAAATGGTACCTGTACCTGTAAAGAATCATCCCTCCCCACTCACGGGTGTAGTCTAGGTCAGGGTAAGGTCAAGAGAAATGCAGTATACTGTCCTGGAAGTAATGCCGTCACCACACGGCTGTGGGTGACGATAATACCCTCATTTGAAACCACTACTCTACTCGTTGCACACAGGGTTCAATCTCATGAGACGTACACCTCAGAGAAAACCATGAATCTAATCTATCCTAGTGTTCCTAAGTTCATTCATAGCCTGTGTATTGGGCCTTTTACCTTATAGAACAATTCCACCTGCCAAGGAAAATCCAGACAGTCCAAAACTATGATGCAAAAAAGTAAAGGCGCAAATATGATGCAATGCAAACAGGTAAATATGAAAAGAAATAAAGAAATAAATACCCAAAGACAATAAACAAGCAAGCGCTAGTATTGACTCGCATAAGGAATGGACCAACAAGAGGTCAATCTATCCCCAGCAGAGTAGCCAGCTGTTGCTTTTTCTTCCCTATAATGGGCATAGACATTAATATGAATTCTACCGAATAATTAATCTTATTTGTAAAATACTTTAGGCTACAAGTACCTTGTTGTTTTTTTTAATGTTAAATGCGTTATTTTGGTCTTAAAAAAATATTTTATAAAAAAAATTAATGTTAAATGTGTTATTTTTTAAACAATAATAATAACTTTTTAAGAGCAATAGTAAGAGTGCTCCTGGAACTCTATTTAAGAGTTTAAAAAAATATGATTTTGTTTTAAAATATTTGTATTAAATGTATTAAAAATTGAAATAACTTAATTTTAAAAAAATAAATACTAATATGTTTTTGTTTGGGAATACTTGTGTTCAATTAATTGAAAATTAAAGTAAAATTTTTTTAAGAATTTTTACTTGAAATTTTTAAAAGAGTGTCATTGAAATTCTCGTTAACATGATCTAATATTTAATTTTAACATGAATCACATTTTTCCGTTTCTTTTCGTTTATTAGACCAAATAAATTATTTTTTTTTTTGACTCAACTGCCGTCTCTTATAAAAAATTGTAGATAGTATTTACTATATCAAATCTCTATTTTAATATTATTTAATAGATTTGTCATTTTGATAAGACTATTAACTAATTTGAATAATTTAGTGTAAGTGGGCAAATTTAAAATATGTAATCACAATTTTAATATTTTTTAAGAAAATGATTAATTGTATTAATTCTAATAATAAAATAAATATTATTTATTAAAAATCTTATTAATAATAGATAGTGGAGTAATTACATGAATACAATAAATAAAGAAGAACAAGTTAGACAAAATAAATAATAAATATTACAATGATATTTTAAAAGGACAAATAATTAGAGACAAATAAAAATTGAACACGGCATCTATTATGAAACAGAGGAGTAATGGATATGTTAAAAAGGAAACAGTTTGTTAATTCAAAAGTAAAATAATATAACAAATTCAGTCAAATGCTTCGACAAAATAAATCAATTGAATATTTACTTAGAACTTTTATTAAATTATGTTCTAAAGACTGTATTATTTTGAAAAATGAAACATTTATATTTAATAAATATTACCTCTATTCTTTATCATAAGAGTCTCTTGAATTTTTTTCTTGTCTATTTTATGGGATCTTTTTACTTTTAAAGTGCATTAATTATTTTATTTCAAACATCTTTAATTATATCACATATTTTTCTTCAATTAATAATAAATACACATATGTGAAAATCAAGAGTGAAGATTCATTTTAGTTTTTCACAAAAATCGCAGAGGTCATATTAGTTCGTGAGAAAAAAAATTCATATCAAATTCCTTATGAAATCTAACCGAGACATGTTAGTCCCTCTACTAATATTTTCTCAAACCAATTTTTTCTTACTTTTGAACCGTGACTAGACTATCAGTGAAGACTCATTTTAGTCCTCACAAAAAAGGTTGAGTCAAAAAAAATGGGTCTTCATTGACCGTGCAGACACGGTTTAAAAGTAAGAAAAAAACCGGACCCAAAAAAAAAATAGTTGAGAGACTTACATGACGTTAAATTTTATAAGAGATTTAATAGCGATTTTTTTCTCTCTGGACTAATATGACCTCTGTAATTTTTGTGAGAGATTAAAATTGACCTTCCCTCGAAAATCAATTATTTCTCTCTTGAAAATAAATTTGTAAAATTGTACAAATATTCAATAAATTTAATACTATAACCAATTTTATTAATTAGCGTAATTTTATCTACAAAATCTTATATTTTTTTTAGTTACAGAAGGAAAATATACTGAATCTTATATTTAGAGTAAAAAATTATTTTTTAAATTCATTTTTTATATTAAAAATTTATTAAATTAAAAATAGAGGACGTAAACCAATCAGGAAGGGAAAGAGTGAGGAAAAAAAGATGCTACCCTGGAAAGGATATTATAATTAAATTGTCTGGTGTTTCATTTTGTCTTATCAATCACTTTCATAAAAGACATTCATTTTATGGTGAAACGATATTATAAGTATCTCGTATAAGTGTCTTTCCTTCTTCTCATATGTCCCTACTTTGATATCCTACGATCTTTATCGTTTAGGTTTTTCAATATTAAGTCATAAGTAATTAAGATTAAATTATCAGTTAAAATAATAGTACTAATATGTGTCCTAAGAGCACATATTAAAATTTAAATATGATTTTTTTTAAATTATTTATTTTTTCATTAAAAATTAATAATTAATATATTTATTATTTTCCAATATAAATTTTCTATATTTAATTTTCTTAACATTTATCCCAAGGGCACATATTCATATTTATATATGCGGCACTTCAAGATGATGTATTTGAATATGCGCATCTTTTCAAAATTTGAATCTTGAATCTTGAATCTTGTTTATATATATATATATATATATATATATATATATATATATATATATATATATATATATATATATATATATATATATATATATATATATATATATATATATATATATATATATATATATATATATATATATATATATATTTATATTGACAATTTTATTCAATTGCAAAAAAGTTATAGCACATTATATAATATCCAATAAAATTCATCCATATGACATAATACTTTATAACACCTTATATCCATAAATTACATAAGGTGAAAATGATATAAAATGAAATAAGAATCAATATTTAATCTTAAAATTATTTAAACACACTGGTCTAGTAGCAGTACTAGTGTTGTTAAATAATTTTATTTTCAAAAAAAAATTGGGGTTAGTAGTGAAATATTAATTTTATGTTTTTATTTAAAATAAATAATAAATTATAAACGACCACAAATGATAAATCAATGGGTTGAGTCAATGACTATACATGTTAAAAAAATCATACCCGATACTTGAATCCAAACTATACATATTATTGTGGATTAGATTGAATATGTCCATAAATGAATAAGTTCGAGTAAATTTTGAGTTTGTTCGATTTGAATTAGAAGGTTTGCGGATCGATCGATCTATGAACACCCATTGACTGTCTTTTGTTGAAGGAAAAACAAAATAAATAATTTTAAATTTGTGGTTGGACCACACATTAAAAAACCCAAGTTTATGTATTTATTTTGAACTTATTTTGACAGTATTTGTACATTAACTTGTACGAAGACATAAAATGCTATATTCCACAGCAACATTGGCCTCCTTCACAGGAGTTACCGAAAGTGATGCCTTTCTTTTTACAACTTTGATTACATTCTTGAGGATGAGCTGGACACAAATCGGGTCGTTTCTCACAAAATCTCGGTGAAGGAATGTCATCAAATCTTTCTTTTGTTCCAGCCACTTTATATGTGCCTACAATTGTATATAAGAATTAATATCAGATTATATAATAATTTTTAGGAATTATCTTATCATTGGCTAATAAATGTTTATCAAAATTATATTATGAGTAGAAAGAAATATTTGTTATCGATTTGAAAGACACTCTTTATGTTTTAACAATCGACAATTTCAATTACAACATCATAAAATAAAATATTATTCACATAAAAGGATTTTGTTCGTATTATGATAGAGATACAATCATATGATAAATTATTTTAGATAAAAATTTAAATCAATTTAACATAGAAAAATAACATGTAAATTTAATGATACCTTGAGTCAAAACAGAAACGATGCACAGAATTGCAATAAAGAGATACATATGGTTGATCCGGGTAGCCATGTTTTCACTTTTCAATGAAAATCAACAAATAGTTAGGGACTATTTATAGAGACAAGTAGGAATATAGTAGTTATGGAAATCAATTAAACAAAAGGTTAAATGAGCATATAATATCTTATCAGTTTTGTTTTGGTCAAAAAGAAATATTTTCTGATTTCATTTTTTTTAATTTAATTTGAGTAAAGACCCAATCCCTCATTAAAAACTAAATAACAAAATCTGATTTAATCCCTTATAAAATTTAACTAAGTCAATTTAATTTTTATGTTAATATTTTTTTTAAACTGATTTAAAATTTAAAAATAAATCTAATAAAATGTAAATCCTAAATATAATTAATCATATAGAAATTATTTAATTAATATTTAAATAAATTACTATTAAATTAATTTTTTATTATTATGTTTGAATTAACTAAAAACTTTTAAAAATTAATTGATTGCTTAGTTAGAACTTATTAATTATTATTTAATTTTAAATAATTTAATATTTATTTGTGTTATTTTATTTCAATTAAATATTATTTAATTAAATTCAATTTAATTAATTATATTTAATATTTAAATTTGGTTATTTTATTTTTAAATTGTGTATTATTTGAAAAAGATAATTATTTTTATGTGTTTTTTGAAATGAATAAATGATTAAATATTTATTTTGAATTATTAAATTATGTAATCCTCATTAATAATAATTGGTATAGTTGTAAAATGACTATTATTTACTCGTAGGGGACTTGGGTTCGAGATCTATGGTTACAAATTTTGTAGTGTTAAATTTTTTTGTTGCGGGGCATCGAACCGTGGTTCTTCCTACCAAGTCCAGCGTCAATCACCCTCGACCAACTAACGATTAGTGGGTTTTGTGGGGGATAAAAGGGTTTTTAACTCTTTTAATTTTTAATGATACATTAATGCATTAATTTGATAAATAATAATAATAAATTCCTTTAATTTCAACAAAAAAAATATAATCTCTCTGGTCCTCTTTTAATTTTTAATACTAAATTAATGCATTAATTTGGTAAATAATAATAATAATAAATATAATAATAATAATAATAATAATAATAAATTCTTTTAATTCAACAACAAATTACAATCTCTCTGGTCCCTTTATAAAAGACAATTGAATCATCAAAATATTGTGTATTTAATTCATGTATTAATTCAAATGCATAAAAATTTAAATACATCAAATTTTTATTTTTTTGGAAAAAAATAAATACATCAAATGTTGTTGATTCTAATGTCCCTTACAAAAAGTACTATACCAAATATTTTTTAATGGATTTAATGTTCAAAAAAACTATTATTTAATATGAGTAATTTAGTGTAACTTGTAAAATTTAAAATATGTAAAAATAATTAAAATTTCATTATTTATTATGCACGGACAATATAAAATAGTTTTACATTGTTATCTAATAAAAGATCAATAATTTGTCATATGATCAAAATAATTTTATTAGTGACTCATGATTCTTACTTAAAATAGTTTTATTCTATTTTTGGTAATTAATAATATTAATTTTATCAAATTATAATTTATCCTTTTTTTCTCATAAAACTAATAAAATCTCTATTAATTTTGTAACAATTAAACCAAATTCAATTTTGATATTAATAAACATTAAAAATCATAAATTTTTAACAAATAATAATAATAATAATAATAATAATAAGTTAATAGAATATAGTTTTATAGTATTATAAAATTGTGATTTGTTTAAAATTGTTAGTAAGCATTCTTTGATGAAAATAATGTTTGTTACTAAGAAAAAATTGGTATAAAAAGTACGATTTACTTTAAAGAAAAAATAGTATTATATTCACTAAATGTAACTAATAAAACTGTTTTATTTTTAAATACAATACAAAACAATTCTTAAAGTATGTATAAAAAAACTAAATAATAAATAATTAGAACATAATAATTTATTTTAAAAAGTAGTGCAATTTTTTTAAAATTAAGATACAAGTTTTTTTAATTAAAAAAATTATAGTTTTATTAAGAAACGATAAAAATAACATATTTTAAGAAATATTAGTAAAAATCCCTTTATTTCTATTAATAAGTTTTAAAAATACGAGTATTTTTAAGATTTCTTGGTAACCAATATTATTTTTCATCAAACAATGTTTACTAACGGTTAAAAATAATAAGTATATATATATATATATATATATATATATATATATATATATATATATATATATATATATATATATATATATATATATATATAACGTATCAAATGAGAACTTTGGCTATTATGAGAACTTTTAATAATAACCGTACGATTTAAAATCAATGCCTCAGATTTCATTCAAATTTTAAAAGACAATAATTAATAGATAGATTCTGATTTAAATGCATATCACACCAATAAAATATGAGCATTGATTTTAAATCGTACGGTTCTTATTAAAAGTTCTAATTCTTATAATAACCAAAGTTCTCATTTGATACGTCCCCATATATATATATATATATATATATATATATATATATATATATATATATATATATATATATATATATATATATATATATATATATATATATATATATATATATATATATATATAGAGGATGACTCAAGTGAGAACACTTGGTTATTATGAGAAATGAGAACAATGAATCACGACCGTTAAATTTAATTTTAATGGACTGGATTGATTTCTCTTTCTAAGATCCTTAATATTTAATGGACTGAATCTTAGAAAGAGAAATCAATCCAGTCCATTAAAATCAAATTTAATGGTCGTGATTCATTGTTCTCATTTCTCGTAATAACTAAGTATTCTCACTTGAGTCGTCCCCTATATATATATATATAGGGGACGACTCAAGTGAGAACACTTGATTATTATGAGAAATAAGAACAATGAATCACAACCAATAGATTTATATTTGTTGATTTTAATGGACATGATTTGTTTCTCTTTCTATGATTCTTATTATTTATTTTAAATCAACATAGAAAGAGAAACAAATCATGTCCATTAAAATCAACAAATCTAAATCTAATGGTTGTGATTCATTGTTCTTATTTCTCATAATAACCAAGTGTTCTCACTTGAGTCGTCCCCTATATATATATATATATATATATATATATATATATATATATATATATATATATATATATATATATATATATATATATATATATATATAGGATCAAATGACACCAAGGTGTCAAAGTTTAATTTGACATCAAATCTCAACCGTTAAAAGAATTGATCTAACGGTGATACTAAATAGCCTATTTTTTAGGAGAAAAATATGATATGTATTTTTTATTATTATTTATTTTCATTTAGTATCATTGTTAGATCAATTCTTTTAACGGTTGAGATTTTGGTGTCAAATTAAACTTTGACACCTTTGTGTCATTTGATCTTATCTATATATATATATATATATATATATATATATATATATATATATATATATATATATATATATATATATATATATTTATATTTATATATTAATTTTAAAACAAAATGAATTCAATTATTTTTTGGTGTCCATGAGTTTAAATTAGATATCAGGAAAATAAGTGAGGTGCCGCATGTTTAAATCTGTGATTGTTCATCTAATGTCCCTATACAGATACTGATTGTTCATCTAATGTCCCTGTACAGATATCAACTTAGCTGACTTAGCAGGATAAAGTGTTAGTTCACCTTTAATAAATGTAGTCAATTGTTTAGAAAGAAAAAACAGACAAATGTTCATTATTTATTAAATTATGTTTGAAAATCAGTAATATCTTTGAACAAAAGTTTTTCTTTTTTCATAAAAATGAAATGGTTTTTAAGTTATTTTTTATTAAAAATATCCAATCAAGAAGTTTAATACTAAAATACAAGAAGTTTAATACTAAAATAAACAAAAGCTTATCAAATGACAAAATTTCTAACCCTTGAAAGGGTTTATTACCTGTCTTACACTTTTTTTTAACCCTTAAAAGGGTTTATTACCTGTCTTACACTTTTTTTTTCTATGTGACCAGTTTTGTAAAAGACTTCCGACTAAATTGATTCTACATACATATATTTCATATATTTACTTTTTTCTTTTTCGTCGTTATTATATCTTCCTTGCTTACATTTTTTTACTCTTTAAAATTTTTAATATCTCCAAGTCTAAGTAATATTAAAATTTATATTATTATCGACAAAAGTTATATTTAAATATGTATTTCTCCAAAATATTAATGTATTTAAATATGTTTTTCTCAAAGATGTGTATTTACAAGATACTGAAGGTGTATAAAACATAATAAAGGAGGTTTTTATTGAGTTTCAAGTAAAATATAAATATTTTTCTAAGACAAAAACAAAGAATATAAGAGTAAAAATAAATGATTATCTTTTTTTTTTTATCCTGGTTCATTGTTAATGAAGTTAATTTAGTCCACTCGTTAAAGTGATTTCGCATTTTCAATAAGGACTTAATCCACTATAACCGAATCTGATTATACCAACCACAACAAAAACTATCCGTCAATATTGCAAACCATAAAGACTACTCGTCCATGTCTTATCGAGAATTCCGACAATACCTTAATCTTCCAAGGAACACTTACACAACAAAGACTACTTGTCAATGTTGCCACACCACAAAGACTATTCGTTAATGTCCTTTCTAGAATCCTGACTATTCCTTAGTTCTTAAGGAACTTTCAACTCACAGGTTGAATACAAAGGTATGTGTTTACATAGTTGCTTCTTCAAAGCAAATTACACAAGTTTAAATACAATCAAGTAACACAAAAGTGTTAAGCAAGTATATGAACAAAAACTCACTTACTTTACAAAACTATACAAATAATAGTCAAAGAGATTTGTGCATCGTTTCATCGTATGTTTTGTAATATTCTCCATTGTTGTCTTCAAGTCTTCCTTTTATAGCCAAAAGGAAGTCCGTTGAAGTGTAGAATGGGATTGCTAAATTCCAACTGTTTTGTTTTCAACGGTCAGTGATGGAGTGGTCGACAACATAGTACAACAGTACAATCCATTTGCCACCTTATCTGGGAGGTAGAAACATATGTACCTCTTATTATCCTCCAGTTAAGTATGTGGATAAGTCACACATTCTTTATTTAAGTCGCAGGCATAAGTTACATATCCACAAGAATCAAAACATCAGTGTAAGTCACATACCTTCCCATGCATACGTCACACACATATATATGTGTGTATATATATATATATATATATATATATATATATATATATATATATATACACGCCACAAGCTATAGAGAATAAATGAAATATTCCTCTATCGAAACTATCGAGAAACACCGTATATCCTTCAATTGAATCAACATAACTTACTACACACATGTGATACTAATCCCCAATCATACCGGATTTCTCCATGCATTCACTTTAGTATACAAGATGTCATCTTACGAGTGCGATTTCATTATCTACTTCATCCATATACAACATCAACCATAATATAGGCACAAATATTATATCGAAACTATCGAGAAACACCATATATCCTTCAATTGGATCAACATAACTTACTACACGCATGTGATACTGATCCCCAGTCATACCAGATTTCTCCATGCATTCACTTTGGTATACAAGATGCTATCTTACGAGTGTGATTTCATTATCTACTTCATCCATATACAACATCAACCATAATATAGGCACTAATATTATATGAGTTACACTTTTCAATGCCTCCTTAAGTTACATATCCTAGAAACTCATGATTGATGTAAGAATTCTTAGCCAAGGAGTGGTTATATATTACTCATCAATGATATGTCACATCAGTTATAGAGGTTGAACTCACAACCTTTTGGTATATGAGATAACTCCTTCTTACCAACCGAGTTAACCTTCTTTAGTATTCGGTAGGGGTGTGTACTGATTGAGTGTGACTATATTTTTCCTAACCTGTAATATCAAATGTCACTTTAATTACTCTATTTGTTGTCAGTTGAGATAGTTTGAGCTCTTATGTGCTCTATTTGTTGTCATTGTGCAACCATATGAGAGCGCCGCATGCGACTGAAGTGGCAGTCTGCCACATTACACCTTGTATCCCACTATTGTCTTCCTTGTACGAAGATTCATCTATTCTATGCTGCATAATTGTGTGTTTGCGCTACTTTATATGGGCTTGATGTGATTTCATGATCCAATGCAACATGCAAAATCATAATCCCTGGTCTATAAATAGAGCTACATTGAATATTGAAAGAGTTCAACAAAAATTTCCAAGATACCATTACAAGAGTCCAAGTGTGTGGATAGTGGAAGTGTGAACGAGTGTTCTTTCCTCAACCAATTTTGTGCCAGCTGATAACCATTGGTGCGACTGAAGTCGTCTATTGAAGATTAACCATCTCAAGTCATTCTCCAAGTTCCTCTTAGGTTTATATCTTTTGTTTATTTATCGTCTTAAGATGTTTCCTTTGAGAACCATGTTTGTAGCCTGTATTTAGCTCATTATGAGCTAAACCTTTTGAGTTGATCAATGTGAAATTAATATCAAAGTGTGTTTATGTTATATGATTTTCTAAAATCTTCCATTATTCTCTGTTCTACGAGAATTCTCGACGAGAACCCTCAAATATTCTTGACTTCTGGTGACTTTAGTCAACACCTCCATGAGTTAGGCCATCCGCGTGTTCATCTGTTCCACCAACTAAGATTGCATTTCAGCCATCTGTTCTTGAATCTATTCCATCTCACGTCTTTGGTTACTCTGAGTCGGATATTGGTGAGTTGTCTTCTTCAGAAAACTTTTGGCAATAAAACAGCAAGGGATAAGAAAGGTGATCTGCAAAACCTGTAATGCATGAAAATGAATGATATGCATGGTATAAATGCAATGTTTGTCAGTTTCCAGGTATCCAAAAGTTTATCCAACCCTTGAACATGGCATACAACAAGATGTAGAAAATAATCAGATCGCAAGATAGCAGTATATCGAGCAAGCAAGCATAATTTCATTCAGAGAACCAGCAATCTGGAAGAGTTCATACAGGAAAATGGGGCAATGCCGTACAACGAAGTACATACTTATAAGGCATACAAAATAGATCAAGTACATCACAAATACGACCCCACCCAACAATCCCGGAGTGATAAAAAATCAACAATAAATAGAAAACTATAAGTATTCTTCCGGATCGTTACGGGACTCAAGGTACTGGTAGTGTGCTATCAATGTTTTACATTTGGGACAATATGGTAATGGGGCCGTCATTGGTGCACCTTCTACCTCCCTCAGCTGAGACCTGAGCCTAGCATTTTCTTCAATGGCTCGGGACGACTTGGACTTTTTGTCTGCAGGTTGCTTCTCCAAGTCTTTGATCATCCACTTGTGATTGCTTTCCGATTTTTGTAACTTCAGACACTCCTGATGTTTCTTGCTCAACATTGATTCCACTTGTGCCTTCTTAAGTTTGTGAAGTGAATCTAACTTCTCAGCTCTTTCGTCAAAGAACTTCAGATTAGTCACCTGTTCTCTCTCCCGCAGTCGAAGATTCTTGACTGCAGCTTGCTTATAGTATTCAGTTGTCACATACTCGGATAGGATCAAAGGTGGTTGTTCTTGCAGAGGCTCCATTCTGTCATACGACAATAATAGCTTTTTGACCCGCTCTTGAACTCATTCGATGAAAGGTGTCAAAGAAATGGCATAATTCGATGTAAGGCATCAAAGCAATGACATCCTTCTGACCAAGCCAAGCTCCATATCTCCTATGGATTTTGTCCCATGCGACTACCACTCTTATCAATATTGTTGGATTGGTTCCTTTCTCAATACAGATTGTTTCCTCCACTTCTTTGTCCAAAGTTTTATCTTTCAGAACATAGCCCAACTGGAGGAGAGAAAGCACCGGATTATAGTTGATACAACCCTTAGTCCCAATGAGAGAAACGTTGTTGAATTTTCCGCAGTTGTCGATAACATCCGAAATATCAATCATGTACTTCTGCCATTGGATGTCGTAAGAAGTGAGCGACATGACCCTCTGATTCCACCAGAGAGTCTTTTTGGTATCCTAAAAATGTCCCTTGACAGGAAAAAGAGACAAAAACTGTCTCTTGAACAACAATTGAAGGCAACTGTTTATAGCCCCACCTTTTATGTGCCTGGAATGGATAGCAAAAACTAACGTTGAAAGTCTTCAAATTAGGACCGACAACAATGGAACTCAACTCTTCCAAGGGTGACAGAGATTCACGAAAAAAATTGTAGGTGCAGGTATGTATTTTGGATTATTTAAAAGTATCTGCTTTGACTTGCATCTTTCAGCACAAATAAACTCTTGAATGGCCCTGGAAAAATGACATGCAAATGCTCGTTATTTTTATATTTATATATATATATATATCAATTTTTAAAAAAGTAAATATGCCATGATGCAACATGGTGGGACCCAATGCATCCATACTGGATATGTCTTGGCTGCCGAGAAATCACATGGCACATGTTCAAAGGTTCGACGTAGTTTTGAAACACCACAGAAACCACAAGTCACCAACGAAACAGGTCACCGTTGGAACCAGAACATATAGCCACTAACAAAACATAGTCACAGACGGTACCTGTACCTGTAAAGAATCATCCCTCCCCACTCACGGGTGTAGTCTAGGTCAGAGTAAGGTCAAGAGAAATGCAGTATACTGTCCTGGAAGTAATACCGTCACCACACGGCTGTGGGTGACGATAATACCCTCATTTGAAACCACTACTCTACTCGTTGCACACAGGGTTCAATCTCATGAGACGTACACCTCAGAGAAAACCATGAATCTAATCTATCCTAGGGTTCCTAAGTTCACTCATAGCCTGTGTATTGGGCCTTTTACCTTATAGAACAATTCCACCCGCCAAGGAAAATCCAGACAGTCCAAAACTATGATGCAAAAAAGTAAAGGCGCAAATATGATGCAATGCAAACAGGTAAATATAAAAAGAAATAAAGAAATAAATACCCAAAGACAATAAACAAGCAAGCGCTAGTATTGACTCGCATAGGGAATGGACCAACAAGAGGTCAATCTATCCCCAGCAGAGTCGCCAGCTGTTGCTTTTCCTTCCCTATAATGGCATAGACATTAATATGAATTCTACCGAATAATTAATCTTATTTGTAAAAGACTTTAGGCTACAAGTACCTTGTTGTTTTTTTTAATGTTAAATGCGTTATTTTGGTCTTAAAAAAATATTTTATAAAAAAAATTAATGTTAAATGTGCTATTTTTTAAACAATAATAATAAATTTTTAAGAGCAATAGTAAGAGTGCTCCTGGAACTCTATTTAAGAGTTTAAAAACTTATGATTTTGTTTTAAAATATTTGTATTAAATGTATTAAAAATTGAAATAACTTAATTTAAAAAAAAATAAATACTAATATGTTTTTGTTTGGGAATACTTGTATTCAATTAATTGAAAATTAAAGTAAAATTTATTTAAGAATTTTTACTTGAAATTTTTAAAAGAGTGTCATTGAAATTCTCGTTAACATGATCTAATATTTAATTTTAACATGAAGTGCATTTTTCCGTTTCTTTTCGTTTATTAGACCAAATAAATTATTTTTTTTTACTCAACTGTCGTCTCTTATAAAAAATTGTAGATAGTATTTACTATATCAAATCTCTATTTTAATATTATTTAATAGATTTGTCATTTTGATAAGATTATTAACTAATTTGAATAATTTAGTGTAAGTGGGCAAATTTAAAATATGTAATCACAATTTTAATATTTTTTAAGAAAATGATTAATTGTATTAATTCTAATAATAAAATAAATATTATTTATTAAAAATCTTATTAATAATAGATAGTGGAGTAATTACATGAATACAATAAATAAAGAAGAACAAGTTAGACAAAATAAATAATAAATATTACAATGATATTTTAAAATGACAAATAATTAGAGACAAATAAAAATTGAAGACGGCATCTATTATGAAACAGAGGAGTAATGGATATGTTAAAAAGGAAACAATTTATTAATTCAAAAGTAAAATAATATAACAAATTCAGTCAAATGCTTCGACAAAATAAATCAATTGAATATTTATTTAGAACTTTTATTAAATTATGTTCTAAAAACTGTATTATTTTGAAAAATGAAACTTTTATTTTTAATAAATATTACCTCTATTCTTTATTATAAGAGTCTCTTGAATTTTTTTCTTGTCTATTTTATGGGATCTTTTTACTTTTAAAGTGCATTAATTATTTTATTTCAAACATCTTTAATTATATCACATATTTTTCTTCAATTAATAATAAATACACATATGTGAAAATCAAGAGTGAAGATTCATTTTAGTTCTTCACAAAAATCGCAGAGGTCATATTAGTCCGTGAGAAAAAAAATTCATATCAAATTCCTTATGAAATCTAACCGAGACATGTTAGTCCCTCTACTAATATTTTCTCAAACCAATTTTTTCTTACTTTTGAACCGTGACTGGACTATCCGGGAAGACTCATTTTAGTCCTCACAAATATGGTTGAGTCCAAAAAAATGGGTCTTCATTGACCGTGCAGACACGGTTTAAAAGTAAGAAAAAAACCGGATCAAAAAAAAAATAGTTGAGGGACTTACATGACGTTAAATTTTATAAGAGATTTAATAGCGATTTTTTTCTCTCTGGACTAATATGACCTCTGTAATTTTTGTGAGGGATTAAAATTGACCTTCCCTCGAAAATCAATTATTTCTCTCTTGGAAATAAATTTGTAAAATTGTACAAATATTCAATAAATTTAATACTATAACCAATTTTATTAATTAGCGTAATTTTATCTACAAAATCTTATATTTTTTTTAGTTACAGAAGGAAAATATACTGAATCTTATATTTAGAGTAAAAAATTATTTTTTAAATTCATTTTTTATATTAAAAATTTATTAAATTAAAAATAGAGGACGTAAACCAATCAGGAAGGGAAAGAGTGAGGAAAAAAAGATGCTACCCTGGAAAGGATATTATAATTAAATTGTCTGGTGTTTCATTTTGTCTTATCAATCACTTTCATAAAAGACATTCATTTTATGGTGAAACGATATTATAAGTATCTCGTATAAGTGTCTTTCCTTCTTCTCATATGTCCCTACTTTGATATCCTACGATCTTTATCGTTTAGGTTTTTCAATATTAAGTCATAAGTAATTAAGATTAAATTATCAGTTAAAATAATAGTACTAATATGAGTCCTAAGAGCACATATTAAAATTTAAATATGATTTTTTTTTAATTATTTATTTTTTCATTAAAAATTAATAATTAATATATTTATTATTTTCCAATATAAATTTTCTATATTTAATTTTCTTAACATTTATTCCAAGGGCACATATTCATATTTATATATGTGGCACTTCAAGATGATGTATTTGAATATGTGCATCTTTTCAAAATTTGAATCTTGAATCTTGTATAGAAATATATATATATATATATATATATATATATATATATATATATATATATATATATTGACAATTTTATTCAATTGCAAAAAAATTATAGCACATTATATAATATCCAATAAAATTCATCCATATGACATAATACTTTATAACACCTTATATCCATAAATTACATAAGGTGAAAATGATATAAAATGAAATAAGAATCAATACTTAATCTTAAAATTATTTAAACACACTGGTCTAGTAGCAGTACTAGTGTTGTTAAATAATTTTATTTTCAAAAAAAAATTGGGGTTAGTAGTGAAATATTAATTTTATGTTTTTATTTAAAATAAATAATAAATTATAAACGACCACAAATGATAAATCAATGGGTTGAGTCAATGACTATACATGTTAAAAAAATCATACCCGATACTTGAATCCAAACTATACATATTATTGTGGATTAGATTGAATATGTCCATAAATGAATAAGTTCGAGTAAATTTTGAGTTTGTTCGATTTGAATTAGAAGGTTTGCGGATCGATCGATCTATGAACACCCATTGACTGTCTTTTGTTGAAGGAAAAACAAAATAAATAATTTTAAATTTGTGGTTGGACCACACATTAAAAAACCCAAGTTTATGTATTTATTTTGAACTTATTTTGACAGTATTTGTACATTAACTTGTACGAAGACATAAAATGCTATATTCCACAGCAACATTGGCCTCCTTCACAGGAGTTACCGAAAGTGATGCCTTTCTTTTTACAACTTTGATTACATTCTTGAGGATGAGCTGGACACAAATCGGGTCGTTTCTCACAAAATCTCGGTGAAGGAATGTCATCAAATCTTTCTTTTGTTCCAGCCACTTTATATGTGCCTACAATTGTATATAAGAATTAATATCAGATTATATAATAATTTTTAGGAATTATCTTATCATTGGCTAATAAATGTTTATCAAAATTATATTATGAGTAGAAAGAAATATTTGTTATCGATTTGAAAGACACTCTTTATGTTTTAACAATCGACAATTTCAATTACAACATCATAAAATAAAATATTATTCACATAAAAGGATTTTGTTCGTATTATGATAGAGATACAATCATATGATAAATTATTTTAGATAAAAATTTAAATCAATTTAACATAGAAAAATAACATGTAAATTTAATGATACCTTGAGTCAAAACAGAAACGATGCACAGAATTGCAATAAAGAGATACATATGGTTGATCCGGGTAGCCATGTTTTCACTTTTCAATGAAAATCAACAAATAGTTAGGGACTATTTATAGAGACAAGTAGGAATATAGTAGTTATGGAAATCAATTAAACAAAAGGTTAAATGAGCATATAATATCTTATCAGTTTTGTTTTGGTCAAAAAGAAATATTTTCTGATTTCATTTTTTTAAATTTAATTTGAGTAAAGACCCAATCCCTCATTAAAAACTAAATAACAAAATCTGATTTAATCCCTTATAAAATTTAACTAAGTCAATTTAATTTTTATGTTAATATTTTTTTTAAACTGATTTAAAATTTAAAAATAAATCTAATAAAATGTAAATCCTAAATATAATTAATCATATAGAAATTATTTAATTAATATTTAAATAAATTACTATTAAATTAATTTTTTATTATTATGTTTGAATTAACTAAAAACTTTTAAAAATTAATTGATTGCTTAGTTAGAACTTATTAATTATTATTTAATTTTAAATAATTTAATATTTATTTGTGTTATTTTATTTCAATTAAATATTATTTAATTAAATTCAATTTAATTAATTATATTTAATATTTAAATTTGGTTATTTTATTTTTAAATTGTGTATTATTTGAAAAAGATAATTATTTTTATGTGTTTTTTGAAATGAATAAATGATTAAATATTTATTTTGAATTATTAAATTATGTAATCCTCATTAATAATAATTGGTATAGTTGTAAAATGACTATTATTTACTCGTAGGGGACTTGGGTTCGAGATCTATGGTTACAAATTTTGTAGTGTTAAATTTTTTTGTTGCGGGGCATCGAACCGTGGTTCTTCCTACCAAGTCCAGCGTCAATCACCCTCGACCAACTAACGATTAGTGGGTTTTGTGGGGGATAAAAGGGTTTTTAACTCTTTTAATTTTATTTTTTTTGGAACAAATATTAACTTTTATTAATCCCAAAAGCAATGAAGTACATCCGATCCTAGGATCCAGGAAAACAAAAAAACCATATCACTCTATGCAAAGAGTATTATCATCAAAATGAGACCTAAGTACTCTATTGCTAGAACACCTAGTATAGATTATGAATTTAATACTCCTGAGAAGTTGATTATCAATTGGCTCTTTGCTGAAAATAACAGAGTTCCTATGAGACCAAATAGCATATATGCATTCAGCTGCTGCCACCTTCAATATGTTCCTGCGCCAGCCTTTCTTCGACACTTCACAAACTAGCCAGTTTTGCTCCTGATGCCATGGTGCTGGCCTGCGATTATATCCTAGCCAAGACAGAATATCCAGCCAGATCTTGCTAGTCCATTGGCATCCAAAGTACAGGTGATCAATGGTTTCATGTGCTGTACAGAAAGCACAAAGTAAATCAGTCTGAATACCAAATTTTTGGATGCGGCACTTTGTACTAACTCTGCCCATCAATGCTAGCCACAAATGAAATTTTGCTCGAGGCCTTGCCAAGTTTTTATACAAAATTTTCCTCCAAGGGACAATACCTCTCTCACCCCTAAGGCACTGATACATCTTATTTGTGTGGTATTTACCATTCTGCACTGCCTCAGTCCAATGCTTGGTATGTGATACTATGTCCCTGCAGTTGCATAAGCTCTTCATCAAGCTTGAATCTCCTACTCTTGCCTGCCAAGTCATAAAATTCAGGTTTTTCAAATAGTAAATATTAATCCATTTCACCCAAAGTTTATCTGCTTTTGCCTGAATATTCCAAGTTAATTTGCCCAGTGTAGCAACATTCCACTCCTTCAATGCAGTAATATTCAGGCCTCCTGAGTTCTTGGGTTCACACATTTTGTCCCATGCAACAGGAGCTTTCCTAGTGATCTCAGCTCCACCACTCCATATAAAACTTCTGCATATTGCCTCAATGTGTTTAAGAATACATTTAGGCATAGGGAACACCTGCAGCCAATAGTTAGTGATGGCAAAGATGACACTTCTTACTAATTGGTGTTTTCCTGCATAGCTCAATAATCGAGCAGTCCAGTGAGTAATCTTTGACACAATACGATCAATAACAGGTCTGCACATGGAAACAGTTAGTTTTTTACTCACTAGAGGTATCCCCAGATATTTGAAGGGCAAGGCCCCTACTGCAAAACCAGTGGCATCAGTAATTTGCTTCTGAACATCCTCATGCACCCCTCCAAAATACACCTTGCATTTCGTGGGACTAGCTCTCAGACCAGTGGCTTCAGAGAAGTTCCTTATTGTTTCCATCAGCATTGTGACAGAGATCTTATCACCTCTAGTAAACAGCATAAGGTCATCTGCAAAACAAATGTTAACAATACCCAATTTGCCACATTTTGGGTGAAATTTGAAGGCAGGATTTTTCTGCATTTTCCTTAAGCATCTATGGAGGTATTCCATGGTTAGGACAAATAAAAGGGGAGAAATTGGGTCACCTTGTCTAAGGCCCCTCTTTGCTGGGAGGTAATCACTGTAGTGCCCATTTATATTGTATCTGTACGAAACAGTCATGACACAGAGCATGATCCATCTAATGAATTGTTGGGGAAAACTCATTTCTCTCATGATATCCTCAAGGGCTTGCCATTCTAATGTATCATAGGCTTTCTGAATGTCAAGTTGAATAGTACACCTAGGGGAGATGTGTTTTCTAGTATATCCTCTTATAAGCTCTTGGGCAATGATAATGTTATCCTGAATAACTTTGCCAGGTATGAAAGCTGACTGGCTGTAGTCTACCACAGTGTCTATCACCTTACTAAGCCTATTAGTCAGGATCTTGGAGATCACTTTGTACAAGGTAGTACAACAAGCAATCGGCCTAAAGTCTTTCACATGTTTAGCAGCAGGGAATTTGGGGATGAGGGTGACTAAAGCACAATTCATAGGCCTATAGATTCTATTGCATTCAAAAAATTCATGAACTACACTTCTAACATCATTACCAATAACAGGCCAGGCAGTTTTAAAAAACTTAGAAGTGTACCCATCTATACCTGGAGCTTTGTTCTCCCCAATACTTTTCAAGGCTTGAAGTATTTCAAGGTCTGCAACAGGAGCTATCAGCATCTCAGCATGGTGGTTTTGCATTTGTGGTCCTTCCCTCATAGCCTCAATGTCAATGTGGAGGAGGGAATTATTGTTAGTGCCAACCAGTTCTGTATAGAATCTCAACACTTCAGCCTCGAGTTCTTTGGTTTCAGTCAGCATCTTCCCTGTAAGGTCTTCCAAAGCAGTGATCCCTGTAGCTTTGTTCTTCCCCTTGATGATGGCATGGAAATAAGAATTATTTCCATCACCAAGTTTCAACCAGTTCACTTTTGCCCTCTGACTCAGAATTTGCTCTTCAGCCTCCATAGCTTTCAGAATCTCCTCTTTACATCGTTTTACCTCTTCTACATATTGTGTATTGGAGAGGTTAGTAGCTAGTAGGTCTTCAGCTTGCTTCAATTGTTCTCTTTTATTCTGCAAGTCCCTCACTCCTTCAGACATATGTCTAGCAAGCTGTCTCATGTGTGGCTGCAACCTTTTGAGGTTCCACCATGTGTTATACATAGGAGTACCTGTATTTCTTGTCTTCCAACCATCTGTTACACATTGCAAAAACAAAGGGTTAGTTGCACTATGGTTCAGGAATTTAAAGTGAGTTGCAGGCCGTGTCATTAGCTGATCCTTCAAATCCATTTTCAGAGGATGATGGTCTGAAATATGGGCTCTAAGGATCTGCACTTCACTCCCGGGGAACTTCAAGAACCAATTAACATTACACAAGGCATGATCGATTCTGGAGTGCACCAATCCATTTGACCATGTGAAGTGATTGCCTCCAGTCTCATGAGCATGTAATCCACTGTCTATCATCATCTCTTCCATGTCTTTAAATTCAGAATCTCTGACAATATTGCCTCCAACCCTGTCACTGTTAGTGAGAACATTGTTGAAATCTCCAATCACAAGCCACGGATCCTGGATGTTTTGGGCCAACTTCCTCAAATCATTCCATAAAGTCAACCTTTGCTTGAGTTGATTCTGTGCATAAACAGTGGTTAGCCAAATGATATCACCAGTAGGTCTTTGGATCTTGCAATGAATCAATTGATCTGTGCACAATTCTACACAGAGGTGTAGTTTTGTAGCCATCCACATGATCCATATCCTCCCATTCGGGTGGGAAGCATAATTGTCCACCCAAGACCAATTGTTCCCAAACACATCTCTTATCTTAGTAGCATTATTCTCCTTCACTCTTGTTTCTAGAAGAACATAGCAAGGCAATTGGAACTGTTGGAGATGGGCTTTAATCTCCATATGCCTCGCTCGTTTATTCAAGCCCCGCACATTCCAGGCTAGGATCATGGAACAGGGTAGACACCCTCCCCTTCTATCCCTAACACATCAAATTCATTTCGGCAGGTAAAATTAAGGTCCTGTTGCTGGCTGGAACCTTCAATGAGTATCTCCTTGCCTTTCAGACTTTTCCCTACTACAGTCCATGGTACTTCCTGAACTATTGGCTCTTTTGTAGGTTCTTCAACCTGTGGCACCGGATTCACCTTAGCAGTCCAAATCTTTTTCACCACCGCTTGCTTCTCCAGACATTGGTGTCCTACTACATTGCATTGCTTGCAAAAAGGGGGCTTCCACTCATACTCTTTTAATTTTTAATGATACATTAATGCATTAATTTGATAAATAATAAAATAAATTCCTTTAATTTCAACAAAAAAAATATAATCTCTCTGGTCCTCTTTTAATTTTTAATACTAAATTAATGCATTAATTTGGTAAATAATAATAATAATAAATTCTTTTAATTCAACAACAAATTACAATCTCTCTGATCCCTTTATAAAAGACAATTGAATCATCAAAAAATTGTGTATTTAATTCATGTATTAAACCAAATGCATTAAAATTCAAATACATCAAATTTTTATTTTTTTGGAAAAAAATAAATACATCAAATGTTGTTGATTCTAATGTCCCTTACAAAAAAGTACTATACCAAATATTTTTTAATGGATTTAATGTTCAATAAAACTATTATTTAATATGAGTAATTTAGTGTAACTGGTAAAATTTAAAATATGTAAAAAAAAATTAAAATTTCATTATTTATTATGCACGGACAATATAAAATAGTTTTACATTGTTATCTAATAAAAGATCAATAATTTGTCATATGATCAAAATAATTTTAAAACTTAAATGTGATTAGTTGATATATATATATATATATATATATATATATATATAGAGAGAGAGAGAGAGAGAGAGAGAGAGAGAGAGAGAGAGAGAGAGAGAGAGAGAGAGAGAGAGAGAGAGAGAGGGGTACTGGGTATTTGGATATTAGGGAAGATACCGGTAATATCCCAACTCAACACCAGAGATAATTGAATGTTTGAGAATAATTATCTGTTGATGAAGAATTAGTGGTAGGAGAAAGAATAATAAGACAGAAGAAAATTCAGAAATGTGATAATGGTTATCTTTCATTCCTCATGCCGTATCGGCTAAATAGAGCAAGTGGTTACATCACAACCGATCAATGCTAATGGAATCATGACACGTCATTATGCTAGAATGCCTAACTAGACAAAATAGGTAAAATAACAAAAGGAAAGCTGAAATATAAAATAAGAAAAACAGAATAATAAAATCCTATGACAATACCCTCCTCTTCACATCATCCATGTCCTCATGGATGAAAATCTGGAAATTTCTTAAGGAGATCATAATAGAATTCCCAAGTGGCTTTGTCAAGAGGCATATCTTTCCATTGAACCAAGACTTTGGTAGCTGCCATGCGACCTCGTTTTACCATTTTTCGATCAAGAATAGCCACAGGAGTCTTGTTGTGAGGACCAGCTGCAGTAGGTAAGTGCTGAACCGGTTGACCTTGAGGATTGGGGCAGAGTTTCAATTGGGACACATGAAAAACATTGTGAATTTCAGCAGAAGCAGGCAGCTGTAGTTTGTAAGCAGTGGCGCCGACACAATCCTCAATCCGAAATGGGCCATAAAACTTAGGAAGTAACTTGTGGACAGCATGAGGTTTCAAGGAATTCTGTCTGTAAGGATGCAATTTAAGGTAAACATAGTCCCCGATAGCAAATACCCTATCACTCCTGTGTTTATCTGCTTGTTGGATCATCCGATTCTGAGCTCGTAAGAGATGGAACTTGAGGAGATTAATGGCTTCTTCCCTCGCAATTAAAGTTCTATCTACATTCAGATTTGCTGCAGAATTGGGTAAATAAGGCAAATGGATAGGTGGTGGTTGGCCATACACCACCTCAAAGGGAGTGGTATGAGTAGATGAATGATAGTTTGTGTTATACCACCATTCAGCCAAAGAAAGCCATTTATGCCACTGGTTCGGTTGCTCAGATGTCATGCATCGAAGGTAGGTTTCTAGGCATTTATTTACCACCTCCGTTTGGCCGTCAGTTTGGGGATGGTATGCTGAAGATTTCTGTAGTTCCACTCCTTGGAGCTTGAAAAACTCTTGCCAGAAGTTACTGAGAAAGATTGGGTCGCGGTCACTAGTTATTGTCTCCGGCAAGCCATGTAATTTGAAGACATTGTCAAGGAAAATTTGTGCCACATCCAAGGCCGTGTAAGGATGAGCTAAGGCCATGAAATGTGCATATTTGCTAAGTCTATCGACCACCACATAGATGACTTGTTTTCCTGCAGATAAAGGAAGACCGTCCACAAAGTCCATGCTAATGTGACTCCAAATAAGATTTGGAATAGGTAGTGACTGTAAGAGACCCGGGTAGGCCGCCAAATCAGATTTGTTTTTCTGACAGATGGCACAGTTCTTAACAAAGAGAAGAATGTCTTTTGACATACCTTTCCATTAGAACAATGCTTTGACTCTACTAGTAGTCACATCCCTGCCAGAATGCCCTCAAATAGATGAACTATGTAACCACTGTAAGATAGTTTCCTTGATAACAGGATTGGAACCAATGACTAACTTTCCCCTACGCCTGAGTTCATCACGAATCCATGTATACTTAGGATGAGAATCTGGCTTCTGTTTCATGTCAGAAATAATTTTACTTAGTTGAGGATCCCGCTGCCAATTAAGATGAATACTCTCCAAAAGGTCACTACTTGCAGTACCGAGAACCAATGCCAATAATTCAGCTCCAGCTTTTCTAGACAAAGCATCAGCAGCGGCATTTGCCGAACCTTCCTTATATTGTAATTCAAAATCAAAGCCAAGTAATTTGGACACTCAAAACTGCTGAAAAGGGGTGTTTAGTTTCTGGTCCCACATATGCTTGATGCTCTTTTGGTCAGTTTTGATAATGAAAGGTGCATGAGAAAGATAAGAGCCCCATTTTTGAACTTCATAGACTATAGCTAGAAGTTCCCTTTCATACACAAACAACGCCTGTTGCTTTGGCCCTAATGACTTACTAATGTAAGCAATGGGGTGGTGATCCTGCATTAAAACAGCGCCAATACCCTTACCCGAGGCATCGGTTTCCACAACATTTTTTTTTGCAAAATTTGGTAAGCTTAAAACAGGAGCAGAAATCAATGCTTGTTTTAAGTGTTGAAAAGCAAAATTTGCTTCAGAAGACCAAAAGAAACTATCTTTCTTCAACAAGTCAATTAAGGGCTTTGCTAGTTTACCGAAATCTTTGACAAATCGTCTATAGTAGCCGGCTAAGCCTAAGAAACCCCTGAGTTGCTTTATGGTGGAGGGAACAGGCCAAGAACTCACTGCCAGAATTTTTGCAGGATCAGTAGAAACTCCCTCTTTAGTGATAAAGTGTCCCAAGTATTCTACTCTAGGTTCAGCAAAAGCACACTTATTTTTATTCAAAAATAAGTGATTATCCCGAATAGTTTGGAAGATGAGGTGTATATGAGCAAGGTGATCCTCGAATGACTTGCTATAAACAAGTAAATCATCAAAAAATATAATCACGAATTTCCTAAGAAATTGTTGAAAAACCTGATTCATAAGAGCTTGAAATGATGCAGGGGCATTTGTGAGTCCAAAGGGCATCACCAAATATTCAAAGTGACCGTTGTGTGTTTTGAATGCAGTTTTGTGCTCCTCTCCATGAGCCATACGCAGCTGATGGTAACCAGACCTCATATCCAGTTTAGAAAAAACAGTGGCGCCGTGAAGTTCATCCATCAAGTCTTCAATGAGAGGTATGGGAAATCGATCCTTAATGGTAAAATCATTAAGCCTACGAAAATCTACACAAAGACGCCATGAATCGTCTTTCTTGCGCACGAGAATTATGGGAGATGCAAAAGGGCTATTGCTATGCTGCACAATACCCTGTTTCAGCATGTCCTGCACAATATTATCAATGATATCTTTCTGCACAATGGAAAAACGATAGGGTCTTAAATTAAACGGTTGCGTGCCTTCTTTGAACGGAATTTTATGGTCAAAACCAGGTCTAGAAGGAGGTAAAGCAGTAGGCTCAGCAAAGATGTCAGAATATTGGTCTAGAAGTTGAACAAGTGATGGAGGTAAGACTTGTTGAGAATCAAAACCCTGGAGAGCATGGCATGTTGGTAATCCCATAGAATAATCCTTCACACCAATAGACAGAAAACACATCTCAGCGCCTTTGTGGACCACTTGAGCAAAAGATTTGTTGTTGATAACTTTGAAACTCGGAGTTTTCGCACCTCGAAGGACAAATTTCCTACCATTAGTAGAAAACTCCATCTGTAGCTTATCAAAATCCCATAAGAGAGGTCCCAAAGATTTCAACCATTGGATACCCAAAATCAAATCACAGCAAACTAAGGGTAAGACAATAACATCCGCAGTAAATTGAGCCTGTTGGAGCTGCCATTTAAACCCTCTACAAATAAAAGCCGCCTCCAATTTGTGGCCACCACCCCCAGTCACAGACAAAGGAGGAATAGCTTCTAGTTTACAACCTATGGCTTTAGCAATTTCTAAGTCCAAGAAATTATGAGTGTTGCCACTGTCTAATAGAATGTGGAGCATTTTCTTATCATGTAACCCGGTAACTCGCATGGTATGAAAATTAGCAATACCTGTCAAGGAGTGAAAAGAAAGTTGAGGGTTGTCAAAATCTTGAAAGGAATCCGGTTCAGGTGTAGGGGAGTCACATGAAGTGTTCGCAGTTGGATTGTCGTCTTCATCAACTTCCAATACCATGAGGTGAGATCGTTTGTGCTTAAACTGATGTCCCGGGGTAAATTGTTCATCGCAAAACATACATAAGTCCTTTGCGCGGCGTTCAGCCATTTCAATTGCCGAAAATGTGCGGAAAGGACGCTGAGGGTTAGATTTAGGGGAAAAGGTGGTTGGAGTGACTTGAGGGTTTTGAGACTGAGTGTTATTTTGTGCGACACTGGGTTTGGGTAACACACCCTGAAATTTGGAAAAGGGTTGAAAGCGTGATTTTGGCTGTGGGAGAGAAGTTTGTGAAGCTTCGTGTAACTTGGCCAAATTTGCAGCATGAGCTATGGATGAAGGATTAAACATACGAACTTGCATCTGCATATGGTGGTCAAGGCCGGCTAAGAAGATGCTAAGGGAGTGTTCAGGAAGAAGAGTCACCTGAGTTAGCGCAAGTTCAAACTGGTCGATGTAATCTTGCACTTTTCCGGTATGTTTCACCTGAAGTAACGAAGACAAGGGGTCTTCATAGACGTCACCAAATCTTGTTGTGACATCAGTGACATATTGTTGCCAAGAGGGGTAAATATCAAACTTATGGCGCATGTAGTTCAGGTGCCACTGCAGAGCCAAACCATCTAGATGGATGGAAGCTAGTCTCACCATTGATGTTTGTGGGGTTCCATCGAGCAGGAAAAATTGGTCGCACTTGTAGAGCCACTCGCAAACATTTTTGCCATCAAAGCGAGGGAATTCCACTTTGGAGATCCGAGTAGCGTAACTGTTGTTGTTAGAGTTGCGAGGACCAGTAGAACGTTGGCGGCCGGAAGGTGAAGAGGAAGAGAGATCTACGTGAGATTGAATTAGCGCACGAATCTCCTCCAAATCAGTTGTACGTTGCATTTGCAGCTGAGAGAAACGTTCTTCTAAACGGCGTTCGAGCTCGGTCAGAGGGGGTGGCGGAGAAGGAGTCATCGTCACCGGCTCTGATACCAATTGGTACCGGGTATTTGGATATTAGGGAAGATACCGGTAATATCCCAACTCAACACCAGAGATAATTGAATGTTTGAGAATAATTATCTGTTGATGAAGAATTAGTGGTAGGAGAAAGAATAATAAGACAGAAGAAAATTCAGAAATGTGATAATGGTTATCTTTCATTCCTCATGCCGTATCGGCTAAATAGAGCAAGTGGTTACATCACAACCGATCAATGCTAATGGAATCATGACACGTCATTATGCTAGAATGCCTAATAAGACAAAATAGGTAAAATAACAAAAGGAAAGCTGGAATATAAAATAAGAAAAACAGAATAATAAAATCCTATGAGTGAGAGAGAGAGAGAGAGAGAGAGAGATCAAATTACACCAATATGTTAATAAACATTAAAAATCATAAATTTTTAACAAATAATAATAATAATAATAAGTTAATAGAATATAGTTCTATAGTATTATAAAATTGTGATTTGTTTAAAATTGTTAGTAAGCATTATTTGATGAAAATAATGTTTGTTACTAAGAAAAAATTGGTATAAAAATTACGATTTACTTTAAAGAAAAAATAGTATTATATTCACTAAATGTAACTAATAAAACTGTTTAATTTTTAAATACAATACAAAACAATTAAAACTAAATAATAAATAATTAGAACATAATAATTTATTTTAAAAAGTAGTGCAATTTTTTTAAAATTAAGAATACAAGTTTTTTTAATTAAAAAAATTATAGTTTTATTAAGAAACGATAAAAATAACATATTTTAAGAAATATTAGTAAAAATCCCTTTATTTTTATTAATAAGTTTTAAAAATACGTGTATTTTTAAGATTTCTTGGTAACCAATATTATTTTTCATCTAATAATGTTTACTAACAATTTTAAACAAATCACAATTTTTATAATAATATAAAACTATATTCTATTCACTTATTCTTATTAATATTTCTTAAAAATTTATGATTTTAAACATTTATTAATATCAAACTTATTTTTGTATAAATTTTTTTAAATTTAAACAAATTTTTCTATTTTTTATGTAAATAAATTTATATTTTATTTGCTTAAAATTCTATATATAATTGATATATTTTAAAATAAGAAAAGTTTTTTTTTTTTAATCTTGACTTATTTATGGAATATTTTTTTTTATAAAATTGAAATGTGATTTTATTGTTACAAAAGTAGGAGAGATTTTATTTATTTTATGAGAAACAGAATAAATTATAATTTATTAAAATCAAAATTATTAATAACTAAAAATAGAATAAAACTATTTTAAGTAAGAATCCTGAGTTACTAAGTAAATATTTCTAGCCATTGAAATAAATTAAAATAAGAAGTTATTAATGAGTGTAACTATAAGTGTAACATTTTGGTGTATATAGGAAACGACTCAAGTGAGAACACTTGGTTATTATGAGAAATGAGAACAATGAATCACAACCATTAAATTTTGATTTTGTTGATTTTAATGGAGTTGATTGGTTTCTCTTTCTATGATCCTTAGTATTTATTTTAAATCAACATAGAAATAGTAACCAATCCAGTCCATTAAAATCAACAAAATCAAAGTTTAATGGTCGTTATTCATTGTTCTCATTTCTCATAATAACCAAGTGTTGTCACTTGAGTCATCCCATATATATATATATGTATATATATATATATATATATATATATATATATATATATATATATATATATATATATATATATATATATATATATATATATATATATATATATAACTTATCATATGAAAGTGACATTTTTATGTGAGAATATGATAATGAATCTGAATCATTAGATTTAAAAATAAATTGTGGAGATTATGGGTCAAACTTATTTTTTTTCTCCTCTATCATTTATTTTAATAATGGAGGAGAGAAAAAAAGAGAATAACATATAATCTCCACCATTTATTTTAAAATCTAATGATTCAGATTCATTATCATATTATCACATTAAAATATATATGAGGTTATATCGACTCCAAGAGTAAGTCATAATAACTTACTCCGCATGTTGACCATTAATTCTTTTCAATCTAATGGTTTAAAATAATAAGTCATTAAATGTGGAAAGAGAAAAGAGAGAAAACTGTTTCTTATTATTTTTAACCATTAGATTGAAAAGAATTAATGGTTAAGATGTGGAGTAAGTTATTATGACTTACTCTTGGAGTCAATATAACCCTCCTTATATATATATATATATATATATATATATATATATATATATATATATATATATATATATATATATATATATATATATATATATATATATATATATATATATATAATTACTTATTATTTTTAACCGTTAGAATGAGAATAATCAATGGTTCTGATTTGGAGTAAGTTATAATAACTTACTACTGGAGTAAATATATCCCTTCTCATATATATATATATATATATATATATATATATATATATATATATATATATATATATATATACATATATATATATATATATATATATAACGTATCAAATGAGAACTTTGGCTATTATGAGAACTGAGAACTTTTAATAATAACCGTACGATTTAAAATCAATGCCTCAGATTTCATTCAAATTTTAAAAGACAATAATTAATAGATAGATTCTGATTTAAATGCATATCACACCAATAAAATTTGAGCATTGATTTTAAATTGTACGGTTCTTATTAAAAGTTCTCATTCTTATAATAACCAAAGTTCTCATTTGATACGTCCCCATGACACCAAGATGTCAAAGTTTAATTTGACATCAAATCTCAACCGTTAAAAGAATTGATCTAACGGTGATACTAAATAGCCTATTTTTTAGGAGAAAAATATGCTATGTATTTTTTTATTATTATTTATTTTCATTTAGTATCATTGTTAGATCAATTCTTTTAACGGTTGAGATTTTGGTGTCAAATTAAACTTTGACACCTTTGTGTCATTTGATCTTATCCATATATATATATATATATATATATATATATATATATATATATATATATATATATTAATTTTAAAACAAAATGAATTCAATTATTTTTTGGTGTCCATGAGTTTAAATTAGATGTCGGGAAAATAAGTGAGGTGCCGCAGGTTTAAATTTGTGATTGTTCATCTAATGTCCCTATACAGATATCGATTGTTCATCTAATGTCCCTGTACAGATACCAACTTAGCTGACTTAGCAGGATAAAGTGTTAGTTCACCTTTAATAAATGTAGTCAATTGTTTAGAAAAAAAAAAACCAGTCAAATGTTCATTATTTATTAAATTATGTTTGAAAATCAGTAATATCTTTGAACAAAAGTTTTTCTTTTTTCATATAAATGAAATGGTTTTTAAGTTATTTTTTATTAAAAATATCCAATCAAGAAGTTTAATACTAAAATACAAGAAGTTTAATACTAAAATAAACAAAAGCTTATCAAATGACAAAATTTCTAAGCCTTGAAAGGGTTTATTACCTGTCTTACACTTTTGTTTAACCCTTGAAAGGGTTTATATCCTGTCTTACACTTTTTTTTTCTATGTGACCAGTTTTTGTAAAAGACTTCCTACTAAATTGATTCTACATACATATATTTCATATATTTCATATATTTACTTTTTTCTTTTTCGTCGTTATTATATCTTCCTTGCTTACATTTTTTTACTCTTTAAAATTTTTAATATCTCCAGGTCTAAGTAATATTAAAATTTATATTATTATCGACAAAAATTATATTTAAATATGTATTTCTCCAAAATATTAATGTATTTAAATATGTTTTTCTCAAAGATGTGTATTTAAAAGATACTGAAGGTGTGTAAAACATAATAAAGGAGGTTTTTATTGAGTTTCAAGTAAAATATAAATATTTTTCTAAGACAAAAACAAAGAATATAAGAGTAAAAATAAATGATTATCTTTTTTTTATCCTGGTTCATTGTTAATGAAGTTAATTTAGTCCACTCGTTAAAGTGATTTCGCATTTTCAATAAGGACTTAATCCACTATAACCGAATCTGATTATACCAACCACAACAAAAACTATCCGTCAATATTGCAAACCACAAAGACTACTCGTCCATGTCTTATTGAGAATTTCTGACAATACCTTAATCTTCCAAGGAACACTTACACAACAAAGACTACTTGTCAATGTTGCCACACCAACAAGACTATTCGTTAATGTCTTTTCTAGAATCCTGACTATTCCTTAGTTCTTAAGGAACTTTCAACTCACAGGTTGAATACAAAGGTATGTGTTTACATAGTTGCTTCTTCAAAGCAAATTACACAAGTTTAAATACAATCAAGTAACACAAAAGTGTTAAGCAAGTATATGAACAAAAACTCACTTACTTTACAAAACTATACAAATAATAGTCAAAGAGATTTGTGCATCGTTTCATCGTATGTTTTTTTATATTCTCCATTGTTGTCTTCAAGTCTTCCTTTTATAGCCAAAAGGAAGTCCGTTGAAGGGTAGAATGGGAATGCTAAATTCCAACTGTTTTGTTTTCAACGGTCAGTGAGGGAGTGGTCGATAACATAGTACAACAGTACAATCCTTTTGCCACCTTATCTGGGAGGTAGAAACATATGTACCTCTTATTATCCTCTAGTCAAATATGTGGATAAGTCACATATTCTTTATTTAAGTCGCAGGGATAAGTTACATATCCACAAGAATCAAAACATCAGTGTAAGTCACATACCTTCCCATGGATACGTCACACACACACACACACACACACATATATATATATATATATATATATATATATATATATATATATATGTATATATATATATATATATATACACGCCACAAGCTATATAGAATAAATGACATATTCCTCTATCGAAACTATCGAGAAACACCGTATATCCTTCAATTGAATCAACATAACTTACTACACGCATGTGATACTAATCCCCAGTCATACCGGATTTCTCCATGCATTCACTTTAGTATACAGGATGCCATCTTACGAGTGCGATTTCATTATCTACTTCATCCATATACAACATCAACCATAATATAGGCACAAATATTATATCGAAACTATCGAGAAACACCATATATCCTTCAATTGGATCAACATAACTTACTACACGCATGTGATACTGATCCCCAGTCATACAAGATTTCTCCATGCATTCACTTTGGTATACAAGATGCTATCTTACGAGTGTGATTTCATTATCTACTTCATCCATATACAACATCAACCATAATATAGGCACTAATATTATATGAGTTACACTTTTCAATGCCTCCTTAAGTTACATATCCTAGAAACTCATGATTGATGTAAGAATTCTTAGCCAAGGAGTGGTTATATATTACTCATCAATGATATGTCACATCTGTTATAGAGGTTGAACTCACAACCTTTTGGTATATGAGATAACTCCTTCTTACCAACCGAGTCAACCTTCTTTAGTATTCGGTAGGGGTGTGTACTGATTGAGTGTGACTATATTTTGCCTAACATGTAATATCAAATGTCACTTTAATTACTCTATTTGTTGTTAGTTGAGATAGTTTGAGCTCTTATGTGCTCTATTTGTTGTCATTGTGCAACCATATGAGAGCGCCGCATGCGACTGAAGTGGCAGTCTGCCACATTACACCTTGTATCCCACTATTGTCTTCCTTGTACGAAGATTCCTCTATTCTATGCTGCATAATTGTGTGTTTGCGCTACTTTATATGGGCTTGATGTGAATTCATGAACATAAGCTCATGATCCAATGCAACATGCAAAATCATAATCACTGGTCTATAAATAGAGCTACATTGAATATTGAAAGAGTTCAGCAAAAATTTCCAAGATACCGTTACAAGAGTCCAAGTGTGTGGATAGTGGAAGTGTGAACGAGTGTTCTTTCCTCAACCAATTTTGTGCCAGCTGATAACCATTGGTGCGGCTAAAGTCGTCTATTGAAGATTAACCATCTCAAGTCATTCTCCAAGTTCCTCTTAGGTTTATATCTTTTGTTTATTTATTGTCTTAAGATGTTTCCTTTGAGAACCATGTTTGTAGCCTATACTTAGCTCATTATGAGCTAAACCTTTTGAGTTGAGCAATGTGAAATTAATATCAAAGTGTGTTTATGTTATAAGATTTTCTAAAATCTTCCATTATTCTCTGTCTTACGAGAATTCTCGACGAGAACCCTCAAATATTCTTGACTTCTGGTGACTTTAGTCAACACCTCCATGAGTTAGGCCATCCGCGTGTTCATCTGTTCCACCAACTAAGCTTGCATTTCAGCCATCTGTTATTGAATCTATTCCATCTCACGTCTTTGGTTACTCTGAGTCGGATACTGGTGAGTTGTCTTCTTCAGAAAACTTTTGGCAATAAAACAGCAAGGGATAAGAAAGGTGATCTGCAAAACCTGTAATGCATGAAAATGAATGATATGCATGGTATAAATGCAATGTTTGTCAGTTTCTAGGTATCCAAAAGTTTATCCAACCCTCGAACATGGCATACAACAAGATGTAGAAAATAATCAGATCCAAAGATAGCAATATATCGAGCAAGCAAGCACAATTTCATTCAGAGAACCAGCAATCTGGAAGAGTTCATACAGGAAAATGGGGCAACGCCGTACAACGGAGTAAATACTTATAAGGCATACAAAATAGATCAAGTACATCACAAATACGACCCCACCCAACAATCCTGGAGTGATAAAAAATCAACAATAAATAGAAAACTAGAAGTATTCTTCCGGATCGTTACGGGACTCAAGGTACTGGTAGTGTGCTATCAATGTTTTACATTTGGGACAATATGGTAATGGGGCCGTCATTGGTGCACCTTCTACCTCCCTCAGCTGAGACCTGAGCCTAGCATTTTCTTCAATGGCTCGGGACGACTTGGCCTTTTTGTCTGCAGGTTGCTTCTCCAAGTCTTTGATCATCCACTTGTGATTGCTTTCCGATTTTTGTAACTTCAGACACTCCTGATGTTTCTTGCTCAACATTGATTCCATCGTATCACCAGATCTCTTCTGGACTCGTGCCACACTCGGACCTGCTCCTTGTGCCTTCTTAAGTTTGTGAAGTGGATCTAACTTCTCAGCTCTTTCGTCAAAGAACTTCAGATTAGTCACCTGTTCTCTCTCCCGCAGTCGAAGATTCTTGACTGCAGCTTGCTTATAGTATTCAGTTGTCACATACTCGGATAGGATCAAAGGTGGTTGTTCTTACAGAGGCTCCATTCTGTCATACGACAATAATAGCTTTTCGACCCGCTCTTGAACTCATTCGATGAAAGGTGTCAAAGAAATGGCATAATTTGATGTAAGGCATCAAAGCAATGGCATCCTTCTGACCAAGCCAAGCTCCATATCTCCTATTGATTTTGTCTCATGCGACTACCACTCTTATCAATATTGTTGGATTGGTTCCTTTCTCAATAAAGATTGTTTCCTCCACTTCTTTGTCCAAAGTTTTATCTTTCAGAACATAGCCCAACTGGAGGAGAGAAAGCACCAGATTATAGTTGATACAACCCTTAGTCCCAATGAGAGAAACGTTGTTGAATTTTCCGCAGTTGTCGATAACATCCGAAATATCAATCATGTACTTCTGCCATTGGATGTCGTAAGAAGTGAGTGACATGACCCTCTGATTCCACCAGAGAGTCTTTTTGGTATCCTAAAAATGTCCATTGACAGGAAAAAGAGACAAAAATATCTTGAACAACAATTGAAGGCAACTGTTTATAGCCCCACCTTTTCTGTGCCTGGAATGGATAGCAAAAACTAACGTTGAAAGTCTTCAAATTAGGACCGACAACAATAGAACTCAACTCTTCCAAGGGTGACAAAGATTCACGAAAAAAAATTGTAGGTGCAGGTATGTCTTTTGGATTATTTAACAGTATCTGCTTTGACTTGCATCTTTCATCACAAATAAACTCTTGAATGGCCCTGGAAAAATGACATGCAAATGCTCGTTATTTTATATATATATATATATATATATATATATATATATATATATATATATATATATATATATATATATATCATTTTTTAAAAAAGTAAATATGCCATGATGCAACATGGTGGGACCCAATGCATCCATACTGGATATGTCTTGGCTGCCGAGAAATCACATGGCACATGTTCAAAGGTTCGACGTAGTTTCGAAACACCACAGAAACCACAAGTCACCAACGAAACAGGTCACCGTTGGAACCAGAACATATAGCCACCAACAAAACATAGTCACAAACGGTACCTGTACCTGTAAAGAATCATCCCGCCCCACTCACGGGTGTAGTCTAGGTCAGGGTAAGGTCAAGAGAAATGCAGTATACTGTCCTGGAAGTAATACCATCACCACACGGCTGTGGGTGACGATAATACCCTCATTTGAAACCACTACTCTACTCGTTGCACACAGGGTTCAATCTCATGAGACGTACACCTCAGAGAAAACCATGAATTTAATCTATCCTAGTGTTCCTAAGTTCACTCATAGCCTGTGTATTGGGCCTTTTACCTTATAGAACAATTCCACCCGCCAAGGAAAATCCAGACAGTCCAAAACTATGATGCAAGAAAGTAAAGGCGCAAATATGATGCAATGCAAACAGGTAAATATGAAAAGAAATAAAGAAATAAATACCCAAAGACAATAAACAAGCAAGCACTAGTATTGACTCGCATAGGGAATGGACCAACAAGAGGTCAATCTATCCCCAGCAGAGTCGCCAGCTGTTGCTCTCGGAATTTTCATCCAAGTACAAACACGAAAGTGATGTAGAAAAGAGAGTTGCCATCCGTGTCTATTTATCCTAAGAGAGGGAAAGGAAACACATGATAAATCAAGGGGAAAAGATAAGCAAGGTCGAAACGAACCAGAGAAACAGGTAAGGGAGTCGGTTATGCGAGGGGAAGGTGTTAGCATCCCTCACGTCCATCGTACTCGACAGGGTCCATGCATGTTGTCTAATCTATGGGTGTAAAAGTCTATTTCTAAAGCTAAGAACAAAAATGCATGCAAAATGTAGGGAAAAGAAAGATTTTTGCTCGCACGGGCCCTACCCCGTTGCCTATGAATCCTTTTTGAGAAATTAGAGTTACCGTAGCTCGTCTAACTAGTTTCTATTTGTTTTGTGTTTTTTAGGTGAACAATTACATTTTCATCCTACGGAAGCTTGACCTTTGGAGACTTATGCCAAGGAGGTAAGAAGGAAGTAACGTGCTCTTAGGCGCTGTTGAGGCAAAAGAAAGAAAGAGTTTGATTTGTGTTCTAAACATGCATGGAAAAACACCCAGTGAAAAGGGAAGTATCTACCTAATGTTAGCATGCAAAAGGGAGTTATGCTAAGTCTAGCAATCTACTAGGAAAGAAGCAAAAGCAAGCAGTTTCACACAATTGAGCGCGGCTCAAAAAAACAAATAACTACCGAAGTAGCAACCTGGGGACAGGGGAAAATAAAATAAAATGGGAAGCTTTTAGCCAACATGGTTGAAGTGGCTGATGGATAGGGTGTGTATACCATGGTACCATGTCACTAGGCAAATGACAAAAAAAATGGGAAAATAAAAATCTTCGTGCGTACATGAAGCAACAACGTCGGGCAACGTGACCTAGACGAAATTTGGGGCTCCGACTGCAAGACTCTTCCACTTGCCTTAATCTGGTCTTAAACTCAATATTGTTGTAGTAATGAGGCTTTAGCTTTGGCTTCACTTCTTATTTGAGAGACGACTAATTAGGAGTCTGTCGCTACTAGGCTGTGTGTAGTCGATATCATACCCCAAAATTTTCCCTTCTAATTATTACATATACTTGGCTCAAAGCTTCTCATTCTTCTACATATCTCCTCATAAATCATTTTCCATTAGATCATTATCATATCAAGCATTCATTTGGTTCCTCAGTGCGCACGTGTAATCAAGGGTTTCATTGGTGTTAGGATCCTTTTAGCACAAGGGCTTGTTTCCAACCAAGGTTCCCCAGAGCCATGGATTACGGTTTGCATCAGATGCATGAGATCATCAACGAATTCTAGGGTTTTATTATTATGTGGTTCATTACAATACTTTAAGGTTTCATTTGGTTCTCATCATTTGAAGCTTGATTCGTTAGGTTACTTGGGTTGCAAGGCAAAACTTTGGAGTTGATGCATAAGTGTGAATTCATTTGGAGTTCTGTGCATTCTTTCAAGGTTGAAGGCTTTTGGATCAAAGCTTTAACTTTTGGTCAAAGTCAACTATAGAAGATTGACTTTTACTTTTAACCAAAGTCCACATGCATTTTTTGGTTTTTATCTCATATCATGGTTCCTATTCAAGTTTGATTGCAAGAATTGAAGTCAAAATTGATGGCCAGAATTGAAGAGTTTTGAAATTCAAATATTGAAGCAAAGTGGAAGGAAAAGAATATTCAAAGTACTTTGGGAAAAACTCAAAGTTTCATATGAAGAAAAGAGAACTACAAGTCACTACATTTGCAATTCATATTCTATCTAAAATTCCATTACACATTTAATTACCAACCCATTACATTACATCAAAATACATATTACATTACATTTACATCAATTATCCTAATACATCACACTACACCAAGGCATTACACAAAAACATTCTTTTATGTGACCTAATTATCATCCTAATTTTATCTTGCTAAGAACCATGCCAAAACATCCAAGTTTCTTCAAGCCTTCAATAAAAGCCCTCCATGATACCATCGTGTTATTTGTTCTTCTTCAAGCTATGCCAAAACCTGCAAACCAAACCGAAGTCAAGCCATGAAAACATACATACATGTATCATACACTTCAAAACCAAAGAAATGTACAAACAAAGTCCACATACAACATGAAAACCCAACAACAAAGTCACATTTACTATCAAAAGCAAAATTCAGCTCACAATAATTAGTCTTACTAACATTCACGCAGAGATAGAAGCATTGAATAAGAAGATAAAAATGTGTATGCAGAGAAAAGAAGTAGAAGAAAGAGTAATAAAGAGGAGAAGGAGTACCTGTGAGTTGAAGCTTCACCGTAAGTTACGCCATCGCCGGTAGGTCATCACTTCCATACTGTTTCTCCCCCCTTTTTGACATTTGCGATGACAACCAGACCTTGAATCCTTTGATTTCTTGTTGAAACACCTTGGTTTTGAGTTAGGGTTTACCTTTTTTTGACCCTTCGATCCCATTGATTGATGAGTGATTAGAAGATCCCGAAGCCATTTTTTTTAGTATTTTAATTAGGAACTAATTAGGAATTTAAGCCTTTTTATAAGTCCTTTTAGCATCATTTTTCTTCACATCATCTTGCACTTTTTTTTACCACATTTTGCAAATCAATTTAGAACCAATTTTTAGGTTACATTTTAGTTTAGTGTAGTTAAAATTGTATGTATCTTTGATGTTTGTATGGATGATTTATGGGAGACACATCACTTCTCCACCTAAAATCTTAAGGTGATAGGTGAGTGAGTTCTCCCGCTTATACGCTTATATCTGCTCAAGTCACCACATACATTTTTAATGTGGAACAATTATCCACACTCACACTTGATTCTCAACAAATACTAGTAAGGATTTCCCATCCCTCCATTGTGGGTAATATGTTTTCATACCCCATAAAAATATATAAGTGTTTTTCATCCCTCCATAGTAGGTAAAATGCTCCTCCACATCCCATGAACAACATGTAATGGTATAGGATTTATTTTTTCTTTATCTTTCTTGCATGTAAATAAACAAGATAAAACAAAAAAAGGACAAACATAACAATTTTAAAATAAGAAAAAAAATAAAGCTTGATCCAACAATATTTTCAAAATAAAACTCAATTGAATACATCGCATACGATTTCTTGGTCCAACACCAAGTACCTCATTCCATTTACCCTGCACAAGTGAACAAAAACAAAACAAAACTTCCAAACACTTATCCGTATATCAGGTTTATTTTTAAACTTTTTCACAATAAATCAAAAGAAAATAGATGTGTATACGTATCTGTGCATATTATCTCTCAAGTATTTCGGCTATCAGTTGTCTCTTAATCTATGGCCCAATACTTGTCTTTCATCCAAAACACTTATAATTAAATGAGTTTAATTTGGTCATCATGGGATGAAAAGAGAGAGGTCGTGGATTCTATTATCCCTTTAACTTCCCTAATATTTTTATTATAGGCAATACCTTGACTTGTGGTTAGGTGCTTGTATACCTTTAAAGTAACAATGATTAAACTCCCCACACAAATTTCATAAGGAAAACCTTCTAGGATGAAAAATAAGAGCTCGTGGATTCCATTATCCCTTCAACTTCTCGAATATCCTAATTGTAGACTATACATTGGCTTATGGTTAGATGTTTGTCTCCCACATTAAAATCCATCTCAAGCAATCAAATCTTAGTTTCCCTCCTTAGGGCATCCAAAAACCTTTTCAGAAAGGACATGTTATTTTCGTTCTACCGCAATACAAACACTTAAGTCTCCCATGTGCAAGCATACAAGCAACGTCCAACTTCTTGAATGTGAATGTTAACATCGTCCAATAAAAGCAACAAACGAACACCATTTTCTACCCTACGAACTACGAAACTCTGATTTCCTCATCGCACATTAATGGCACATATGCATAGGATTCAGTAAATCTTTGCGAGCATACTAATTAGAAACTTATTTTCCCTCTAATTAAATCTAGAATAATAAAGCAATAATCGCAAGTAAACCTAAACAACACCCTTACACGCAAAACAAACAAAATGGTTCTCGTTGAATACAACGGATGTGAGGGGTGTTAATACCTTCTCCTTGCATAATCGACTCTCGAACCCGAATTTGGTTGCAAATCCATTTTATTTCACTCTCAGGGTTTTTTTCAATATTTTCCATTCCTTCTGAATAAATAAAGTTCGGTGAAGACTCTGTATATTTTTCGCGGTTTGACAGTCGAGAACTCGAATCTCAAGGAAACCTCTACCACGGGTCCAAAGATATTTTATAAAATTATTCCTTCCTCGGTTATTTGACAATCCTCCGTGAATATTAACTAGATGTGATATAGCTCCAGGGGTATACAAGTCATTTCAACAAGGAAGTAAGCTAGCAGTTGAGCCTTCAACACTTTTCTTACTTCAAAGAACACTTTGAACTCCGACAACTTTATGATCCACTTCGTCAAAGCACGACTAGGTTTAGGAGATAGAGTACCTAATTCAGGGGAAAATCTATTCGGATGATTATGGAATGTGCCAGAAAGTACCTTATAAGCTTACGTGATGTTGTTATTAATGCCAAAAGTCATTTCTCAATCTTTTAGTATAGGGTCTCTCCACCTGCCAGGTCTTTGATATAAAGTACACCAAGCTTCGGCTAAAGTCGAACTCTTTGACAAGGACGACATTCACCGCTTCCTCTGTGACGGCTAGGTACAAGTACACGATTTCACCTAGAAGTGGTGGCCAAGTGATATGGTGTAGTCAAGGTTTACTTCAAAGACTCAAATGTATCATCGTAGTCAGTTGTCTGTTTGAATTTAGCTTTCTTTCTCAACGAATTGTAGAATGGAAAAGCGTGTTGGGCGAATTTCAAAATGAACTCGCTCAAGGGAGTCAACATACCATTCAACTTTTGGACGTCCTTCTTCGATGTTAGTACACTCGTTTTGAATCTTGTACCAAAACAATAAGTCTAAAACTCGAGTGAATACTTGAATGAGCGGAGAAATGAGCTGACCGAGCCTTTCTCACAACATCTGGGTCATATGATTCTGCAATGCAAGCATACACCACTTTACTGAGCAATAAATGAATAGAGGAGATTTAGACATGTTTACTTGAACCGAGAAAAAAAACCGGCTCCCTTGCTATTAAAATTAGCGCTTGTAACTTCTAAAATCGGATGAATTACAACTTATACATGCTCAACACGTGATAGAGATGAGACAAATTCTCCAACCATCTTTTCACCTTCGAGCCCCACCCGGCTCTCTTCCAAACCAGCATTAAAAAAAAGTAGAAATGGTTTATTCAAAAATAAGTATAAAACAATAACATGAGTTAGATAATTGGTTCATACCAAATTAAACTCTAGAATATTTATTATTGTGCTTAAAACAAATTCAGTTATAAAAGTTAGGATTTCTTTTCTGAGCATCTAATTAAAAATTATAAAATAATATAATAAAAAATGTTAATTAAAGAGATAGAGAGAATGATTTAGTAAAAAAGAACAGAGAATTTTCAATATAAACTTAGTCCACAAGGATACGCTTCCTTTCAATTTTAGTGCCCTTCATAACTTTTCCTCTTTCTCTTTCTAAACCATTCTTTCTCCCTCATCAAAACATTCTTTTTATTATTTATTTGTCTCCTAAATGAACTAAAGGCATCACAGGCACACATTAGTAAAGGCAGCAAATCTCCTCCCCATTTTCATTCTTGAAGCTTCAAATCATCCGTTGCAATGGTTCTTCAAAGATACATTTTCATGCTTGAAGCTTCAAAATAAAGAGTTTCCAATAAAAATATAAACTTTCATTCTTGAAGCTTCAAATCAGTGGCAATGGTTTTTCATCTTCTTTTCATCTTCTTCGTTTACTTCTTGGTAGCCACAAACTCGTTGTCTAGTCCACCTTCTAAATCCAAAACAACCCTCACTTCAAATGAAGATGTTAAATTATTTTTTTTCAAACAAACTTTGGATCATTTTAACTATCTTCCAAAAAGTTATACAAAGTTTAAACAAAGATATTATGTAAACTTCAAGTATTGGGGTGGTGCTAATTCTAGTGCCCCAATACTTGTCTATTTGGGAGCAGAAAGTGAAATGGAAATGCCAGATGAAGAGTTTTTGACTGATTATGCTGCATCCTTGAATGCTTTACTGGTGTACATTGAGGTAGTAAATATGAAACTGTTTCTTTATTACTCAATGATGATCTTGGTTTTACACATTCTGATGTTACTTCTAATTTTCTCGTTAGCATCGCTACTACGGTAACTCGGTTCCCTTTGGATCAAAGGACAAGGCATACAAGAATGCAAATACATTGGGCTATTTAAACTCAGAACAAGCCCTAGCAGATTACGCGGCCGTGCTCATAGATTTAAAGAATTCATTACATGCTCAAGAGTCGCCTGTAATCGTGATGGGAGGATCGTATGGCGGAAGTTAGTTTCTAAAACCCCCTTATTTTAAATTCTTCAATTTTGTTGTCTATATGACTTTTATAAATTGATAACATTATTTTTAACATTGATTGTCGATTATGTTGTCTTCTTATTCCATCTTTATTACATACTGTATGAAAAAACACATTGCATTGGTGGCTAATAATATCTATACTTAAATGAAAACACATTGCATTGGTGGCTAATAATATCTATACTTAAATGAAAACACAGTGCATTGGTGGCTAACAATATCTATACTTAAATGAAAACACAGTGCATGTAATTGCTCAGAGTGTAAACAATTCCTGTGAGGTGGGAGTAGTGAGGAGGAGAGGAAAATTAACTGGAGTGGGATAATGTTTGTAGACTGATAGAGGAAGGAGGCATAGGAATAAAAAACACGAGGATTAAGTCTAGGTAGCGGGCTAAGGTGGTTATCTTCAAGAACAGGTTAAGTTATTGGTAATGGTTGGTTATCTTCAAGAACAGGTTAAGTTATTGGTAATGAAAATTTCGAACGTGTCCAGACCTTGGAATTTTCATTATAGTTGGTTATCTTCAAGAACAGGTCAAGTTATTGGTAATGGTCGCCATACTATCTTCTGGAGTGATAGGTTTGTTTTTGCTTTCTAACTATAAAAATAAGAAAGTAGGTGATTTTAGAGTTATGGAGAATGGGAAGAACTAGTGGAGATTTAAGAGTTAAATCGGGATGAGGTTGAAGATTTAATCGCCTTGAGCAATGGCTTGGAAGGAGTGAAATTTAAAGATATCGAGGAAGACCGGTGGGTGCGGATGGATGGAAATTAGCAAGGATACACAGTAAAAGAGACGTATATATAAGGTTTTAATATCAGGTGGCAAGAAAGGAAAATGATTGGCACTGGATGTTGGATGTTGATGATTCTGTCCAGAACCAGGTGGCAAGAGAGGAACTGGTGGAGCTGAAAGAAATTCTGGCAGAAGTAGAACCGAAAAGATTCGACAAGGATGTCTTTGTTTGGCCGTTGGATGGCTTGGGAGAATTTATGGTTCGGGAATACTACAGAAAGTTAATCCAGGATTCAACCGTAGAGGTAAATGCCCCTAATAATAAAGAAGCATGGAATGTAGTGTGGAATTCTTGGATACCGTCGAAGGTAAAAATCTTTGCGTGGAGATTGATTAAGAATAGACTTGCAACAATATATTAGCTTGTCAACAGAGGTATATTAGAGGATAACGAGAATTCTTTCTGTGCGTTTGGGTGTTTGGAGTTGGAAGAGATACACCACCTGTTTCTTAATTGCACCATAGCTAAAGGAGTGTGGCTCAAGATATATGCATGGTTGGGGATTGTACAATTGGGAGAAACATCTTGCTGTAATCACTTGTTGCAAATGGTGGGGACCTTGAAAAGAGACTGCTCGTCAAGGAGAGTGGGAGTAATTTGGGCAGCAACACGCTGGTGTATTTGGAAACAACGAAACGATGTCATATTCAACAATGGGGTGGGATGTGTTAGTGATTGCGTTAAAATGAAATTGGTAGCTCATCTTCTGTTTGAGTATCGTTGGCTAGGATATTAACATGACATTCCAAAATAATAGTGAAGCTCAATTAGACCAATTTGAAGGCTTAAGTGGCTGGGGTTATTTGCAGTGCTTGTTTTTGGATAACTTGGAGAGCAAGGGAGGATAAGATTTATCACAACTATCTGCATAGATAAATTGGTTGAGGAGGTAAAGCAAACGTCATGTAACTGGTTACACAGAAAATCTGTTAATTTGAAATGCATGTATGAGGGGATTAAACTAACTATTTCGGTTTAGGGTTTAATTTTGCTGAATCAGAAGAACCCAAGCTACTGCGCTGTTTATTTCTGTAAAGTTTTTGTTTATCTGCAGACTGGCTTAGCAATCGCTATTTGAATGTAGCAGCAGCAGATCCTGTTGCAGTCTACCCTCCAAGTATTCTGCTCTGGTGCACTGATTCCTCTCATTTTTTTATCTTATTTCAAGTAGTCTTAGGTCAGTCACAGTTGTTTTGGTTTTGGTTATATGGATGCGGACATTTTGTTGGGATTTGAAGTCTGCAGTCTAGCTGGGTCAATACGTGTTTGTAGGTTGCCGCTGCTACATGGGCGAGGAGCTTGAAGCCTTGGAGGCTCTAGGCTCTTCTGCAGTTGTGCTATCTGGTTGTATTGTCCGGCTGTTATGTCTCAGCCCACAGCTGCTAGCTGGTGGGCGGGCCAGGCTTGTATCAGATTGGTGGGTTTAGTTTTGGTGTGGATCCTGTGATTTTGTATTTTTTGATTGCATGGGTGGTGTGTTTATTGTTGATGTGGATGGCTGTTAAGGTGTTTCAGTTGGTGTTTAAAATGGGAATATAATTGCCTGTAGGTTTGAATTCTGTGGAATGAGGTAGTCTTGTATATAAGGTGTTGTCTTACTTAATGTTATATATTTGTTAATTATGCAGTGCTTGCTGCATGGTTTAGGCTGAAATATCCCCATGTGGCCATTGGGGCACTGGCATCATCGGCTCCACTCCTATACTTCGACAATATCACACCTCAAAGTGCCTATTATGATGTTGTTACAAGGGATTTTAAAGTAACTCACTATAACTTCTTTTTTTTATCTTTTATGTTATTTGATTAATGTATTTTATATGAAAAACATAGTTAGTTAAGATGACTTGACTTTAAATTCATTATTGGCATGCAGGAAGCGAGTGAGACATGCTATAAATTTATTCGGAACTCTTGGTCTGAAATCGACAAAGTAGCGTCTCAGAGAAATGGTCTTTCCATTCTAAGCCAGAGATTCAACACTTGCTAGTAAAAAAATAATATTTTCATTTATTTTCTTCCTCTTTTGTGTGAGCTATGATTTAAATTCAGTTAAACTTAATCAAACTGTTCTTTCTTGCAGTCCTTTGGAGCAACATGATGAGTTAAAAAATAACCTGAAGAGCCAATATTTCTACTCAGCCCAATTTGATTATCCTCTAGTCATGGATATCTGTAAGGGTATTGATGAAGCTGCTTTTGGAAGCGATATCCTCAGTAGGATATATGGAGGTGTTGTTGCTTTTCAGGGAAACAAGAGATGTACTACTAATGCCGATAAGTATATGGAAGACACATTTAATGTTTATGAGTGGCAGGTATATAATATACATAAATAATTATTGAAAGTTCTCTTTATATTATTTCAATTTTCTAGCACTTATCTTTGTGGAATTAAAAATGTTATGAATTAATGTTATGAATTATTATGCATTCAGAGATGCACTGAGATAGTGATGCCTACCGGCATAAAAGGAAATTCAACCATGTTTCAACCTATGCCTTTCAGCTTCAAAAACTATGCTAAGAAGTGCAAGAAAAAGTTTGGAGTCTCACCTCGACCTCATTGGATCACTACTTACTATGGAGGTCATGTAAGTTGTTCTATATCAAAATTCATTAAAAAAGTATTTAAATATCAGTTTCAATATTATGATTATATTATTTTGTGAATTATGCAGAATATGAAGTTGGTTTTTCGAAGATTTGGTAGCAACATCATATTTTCAAATGGACTTAGAGATCCTTATAGTAGTGCCGGGTAATGAAAATTCAAAAAAGTAAATTCATCTTGATTCTTTTAGTAGAATGCGTTAAAACTAACTATGTGACTTTTACATATTTCAGAGTTCTAAAAAACTTATCCGATAGTCTCGTTGCGCTTACTACCGTCAATGGTATGTATGAATTTGTATTATAAGAGTAAATTGAAGCAGTATTAAGAGTTCAGAAGTAATTCTTATGATTTTATATATCGAAATGTAAACCAATTTATTCCGAATATGTTTTATAAATATTAATTTTTCAGGAACTCACTGTATGGATCTTATGGTTGCAAGTGAAAGTGATTCAAATTGGTTGACTGAGCAAAGGAGGAAAGAGGTGGAGATTATGCATGGATGGATTAAACAATATTATGCTGATATTGATGCAGTAGGGCATTGAAATTCTAGAATAATGATATAGGATGAAAAAAGATTAATATTTTCCAAGATTGCTTCCGAGTTTACACAGGAAGTGGTGGTATATTGTCAAGGAACATTAGTTTTAATTACGAATAATTTACATTAATGTGTTTTTTTCCTGTCACCAATTTAAACCAATGTTATTTTTGCCAGTGAATGTTTTTATTTTTTGAATAATGCTAATGAATGGTAATGACCCATTAGAAAGATGACATTTTTGAAGACAACTTTACCTCATATTATTCACATTTTTATAATCAACCTCATATTATGGCTTATAGACTTTAACTACTAGTGGAGACATGTGTTTATCCTCCTTACCATCTGCATTGAGCTTTGTCTCATACACCCATTTTACTCGAATAGGCTTATGTCCCTATGAAATATTCGTTAATAATTCCTAAGTGTTATTTTTCTCTAATGCATTAACCTATTCATCCATGGCCTTATAGCATTTTATCTCTTTGATGGCACCGTGAAAAACAATGATATAAATTAAAATGAGCAATTGGATCATCAATTTTATCAACTCCACTATTCTCATGATTTTGCATCCATGCTGACCTTATCTTATGCGTTGGGGGTTTAGGTTCATTTGACACTTCATCTTCCACTTCTATTTGTGAATTTGGCGAGGAAGATGAGGGTGAATTTGAAAGAAAGTTCTCCTTCAAATCAACCCACTTAAAATCAAAGGTCAACATCATTCCATACCTTCAAACTAGAATCCTCTTTTCAAACAGTGTGAACCATAATTACATTATTAGAGAAGATGCTGGACCCCTCTGGCTTTTAATCGAAGAAGTTCCAACAAAGTGTGTAGAAGGAGCTTTTCACCACATGATTCTCTCCAAAGAGAACCATCCAACAAGACTCCCTTATGGATCAATGATCACCAAACTCTTAGCAACCTTCAAAATTGATACCTTGGACGAAGATGTAGACTCAGCAAACCATATGATCACATATATTGCGCTCAAAGAGATAAAGATTCTAGTCAAACGTGGAGTACTACATGATGACCAAATAATACAGGAAGAATATAATCTATAAGAAGTAGAAGACACAAAGATCAACAAAGTTTTGCAGATATGTCAGAACATAGCCAAAGATATGGAGAAGATCAAGAAAATAATCTCAAGGATGATGATACTTGAATAGTCTCACTTATGTGTTAGTGTGTTTGATTTCTTGTTATTTCGTGCTTTCCGTTCTATTTTAAGTATGAAAGTTTCCTTTGTACTTTGAATTATTATCAATTTTAATTAATAAAAGAGTATCATTTTCCTTTTCCTAAATATTTACTTGCTAATTAAGTTTTATTGAGACTTTGAATATGACATATATATATATATATATATATATATATATATATATATATATATATATATATATATATATATATATATATATATATATATATATTAACATGTATTAAAGACTAACATGCATGGACAATGGTGACTCTATCTCTAGTTAGTTTTCATATTTTACTGATATTTTAACATGTATTATCAACTTAATATTATTATTATTTTTATTTTTTTTTGAAAGAAAGGATATTTTATTTTTATTAATACTCACAGGTTAAATAATACAAAAAAAGTCCAATGGCCAAAACCTAGTTTATAGTAATAATTGGGCCGTATAACCTCTAAGCTTCCTAAAAGCCCAACTCTTGTAAACTATAGCATCTATAATGATATTTACATGGTCTATACTATTGGTATGATTAAAAACAATATTGTTCCTCCTACTCCATAAGGCATAGAGAGCTTCAGAAAACGCCATTTTAAGTAGCTTAGCTTTGCTACCCTTCCTCGAAATCTCCTGCAATATCCACTGAATTTCTCCATTCCAGGGCAGAGGTAAGTGATCATAGTTCAACCACTTCAGGACCTGTTTCCAAGTATCAGAATTAGAGGGACATTCAAAGAAGAGGTGAGATCTGCTATCTTCACTGCTCCTGCATAAACCACACTGTGTATCGGTCTTCCCATGACAAATGAGCCAAGTAATAAATTGAGCTCGAGGCATAGCTGATAAAAAAGATATCTCCAATCCACATTATCAGGCCTATCACTTAACACCCTATAAAGCTTAGTCATGTTAAATCTGTTATGAGCTAGCATATGATTCCAGTCCACTGGCACTTGCATTACAATATCCCTCATGTCCATAATCCTTTTAATTATCAACTTACTATTATTATTATTATTATTATTATTATTATTATTATTATTATTATTATTATTATTATTATTATTATTATTATTATTATTATGATATGAATTAAACTTTTCTCCAAGAAAAAAACTAAAATAATTGCACTGTATCAGGGGCGGAGCCAAGGCCCAGCTAGCCCGGGCAAGCGCCCGGGCTCAACCCCTATTTTCTTTGTATTCCCCCTATTTAATAGTCAATTTTTAGACAACTCAGGGGTAAAATTAGGGGCAAAATTAGTAAAAATAGGGTGTGAAAATTAAAACAGATGAGTAATCAATGGTGTAAATTTTTTGCCCAGGCTGCATAAAATTTCTGGCTCCGCCACTGCACTGTATAATAAATTGCGATTAGTATGTACACACCAATATATATTCCACTTGATTTCGATCCAAACAAATAAGAATTAATAATTGGGCATTTACTTGTCTACTCTCTCCATCCTCTTCTATAAGCGAATTTTATTTTTAGATTAATACAATAAACGACGTATTTGGACTACATATAGACTCGATATATTATTTATTGAATGAATAAAAATGTAAAATTTGCTTATAAAAGAGAGACTCGATATATTATTTATTGAATAAACTTATAAAATAAAATTTGCTTATAAAAGAGAATGGAAGAAGTATCTTGTTGTATTTTGTTGGTTTATCCCGAAATTGGCTGTACTTGTACCTTTTGTCGAAGTTTCCTTATACTTTATACTTTGGCCGATAATACATTCCTATTTCTATAATGTATTTTATTTTCCTCTTAAAAAAAATAATATTGTAAAATGAGTTGATATCAAAATGTACATACCATATTTATTTAACGGAAATTTAAACCATAATTTTTTTAAAAATTTTAAAACAATATTTAACATAAAACAAATGAACTATTATTATAAAAAAAAAAAAAACTAACAATTTTATTTAAAAGAGAAATCAATTTACATATTCCACTTGTTTTGATACAAACAAGTAAGAATTAATTATTGTGCTTCCAAGGTGAACAACAACAGCGATCTTCAAGACAAGCTCCACCTCCAGGATACTTCAATGATTTACAATAATTAAAACAATCCTCTTTACTTGAACAATGCACTCCTTTGCCATAGCAATGCATAAGAGGGAGGTTGGCTGCAATCAATATTGTCTTGTTAGAACTACGTATCAACACATATTGTTCTAAAAAATACAAAATAAATTGAGAAAAAAAAAAGGTATTATTTTTGTTGGAGTTCAATAAAAATGTAATTACCTTGAGCTGAAATGGAAGCAATGAATAGAATTGCAATGAAAAAGAACATGCAGTTGATATACATAGCCATGTTCTATGGAAGATGGAAAAATTACAGATACTCTATAAGTTACTATTGTGTTCTATTTATAAGAAAAATCTCTAGGATAAAAGATTTTTTTTTTTGTTTCAACGAAAGAAATCATTTAATATGAAGCAAAATAAATAAATAATTAAGTGAAATAATATTGACTAATAATCTATAACAACATATAACAGCAAAGTACTTAAAATACGTTTTGTTTAAATTTAATTAAAATCTTTTACACATTACTACTCTTACTACCCATTTAACAATTTCAGTTTTTATTAACTTTTAATTGGCAGTTTCTTTATTCCAATAGGCACATTCTTGAAAAAAATTAATAGTACCTTTGATTTTAAAACGGTAATTGCAGTTTTTTTAACATAAAAGAAACACGTCATTGGTGCAAAATATGGTCTTGTCTTGTGTATTTACTCTTAAAGAAAGAGAGAAAAAAAAACATTTCATATCAAGAAAAGTGATATTTTAGTGTTTAAGTTTTTTCTATGAGTTTAAAGATACTGACAATGTAAACTAATTTTATACATACAATCAATCAAAATTTTTACAATTGTTATATGATATTAGTTTTTTTAAATTAAAATTGTGTTTTAATTGAATACATATTTGTAATTAGTTGACAGTCTAAAAATATTTTCTACAGTCGGTCCATATTCCTTTTTCTCTTGGTCTATTATATGCATTGTTATTGAAATTCAAATGTTGAGTTTGTTTCTTAAGGTAATATAATTTAGAAAAACTTATTTGCAATATTGGTCAAAATCTTGCCTCTCTTATATAGTTTTTTTTTTGTGTGTAAAATAAAAGAGACGGTATATGACACTAAAACAATGGCAAAGTGATTAAATAGATGGTGAAAAAAATTATTTTGGACATTAATGAAGATAATAGCTTTCCTATAAATTAAAATTCAACATATCAAAAAATGAAATAACAAAGAGCATCTCACTTTTATATATCCATTTGAATTAATAGCTGCATTCTTTAGATAATAGAAAACTTATCAAGCTTTTGAATTTATATACTCGTCAAAGATTTAAATCTATCGATCATTTATAAGCAACCTAAAATACTCATCAATATCATTATGTATCTCTCACATCAGTGCTCATGTGTGTAGACCCCAGCAATATCATCTCCTACAATATAAGTAAACTTACATGCAAACCCCAACAACGAAAAATACATAGAAGAGAGAGAAGAAGAATCAAACATCTCTCACAGTGTTACCGTTTCAAAAGGATGTGCATCCAATTGTCATTTATCTTTCGAGTTTATTATGACAAAATTTGAAAGCATTTAATTTTAAAACAACTTGACATTGGATCAAGTATTTTAAATAATTATGAAAAGACTTGAATTAATTGGAAAATGAACTTGACGTTGAATTAGGAATTTGCATTGCATTTGATTAAATTAAGAGTGAAGACCCATTTTGGTCCCTCACAAAAACTACAGAACTCAAATTAGTCCTCCACAAAAAATAGGACCCGATTTAATCTCTTACAAAATATAACCGGGTCATATTAGTCCTTCTGGGGATATTTTTTTCAAACCGGTTTTTTCTTCTACTTTTAAACCGTGACTGGACCGCCAAGTCGTATTTTATTTTTCATTTTTCATATTTTAAATACTAAATTGATTTTTATTTTTAATTTTGATTTTATTTTTAAACAATTCAGATTTTAAAATACAAAAAAAAAAAGATTTGTTCTGAAAAGGACATTTAGGTCACATCCTATGCCTTTACCACTATGCCAACGTACACTTGTGACAAATAATTTGCATGATTTATAGTAATATTAAACAATTCTAAATTTAAAATATAAAATATAAAATTTGTACCCATGAGGTCTCAAACTCAAGTCCCTTCAAATTTAATGATAGTCACTTTATTGTAAATATGAAAAGTAATCTAAGAGGGGTTGCATGAATTAGATTAATTGATATTAGTGAATTTTTCTTGATAATGAATGTTAACAATGTTTTGATTTTTTTGAAACTATTATAACAATTTCGAAAAAATTAGAACAATATTGCTAACATTCATAATCGAGAGAAATTCACTAATACCGATTAATCTAACTGATTCACCCGCTCTTAAATCACTTTTCATATTTACAGTACAGTGAAGTGACTATCATTAAATTTGAAGGGACTTGAGTTTGAGACCTCATGAGTACAAATTTTATATTTTATATTTTAAATTTAGAATTGTTTAATATTACTATAAATCATGCAAATTATTTGTCACAAGTGTACTTTGGCATAGTGGTAAAGGCATAGGATGTGACCTAAATGTCTTAAGTTCGATTCCTTTTCAGAACAAATCTGATCTTTTTTTTGTATTTTAAAATCTGAATTGTTTAAAAATAAAATCAAAATTAAAAATAAAAATCAATTTAGTATTTAAAATATGAAAAATGTAAAATAAAATACGACTTGGCGGTCCAGTCACGGTTTAAAAGTAGAAGAAAAAACCGGTTTGAAAAAAATATCCTCAGAAGGACTAATATGACCCGGTTATATTTTGTAAGGGATTAAATCGGGTCCTATTTTTTGTGGAGGACTAATTTGGGTTCTGTAGTTTTTGTGAGGGACCAAAATGGGTCTTCACTCTTAAATTAATTTGAAAAATAGGTTGATGTTAGATCAAGTATTTTTTATTCTTTTTGTGAAATAGTTAATTTTATTTCTAATTCTTAAATTAATTATAAATATTATGTTAATATAATGTTAAAATTAAAGATAAAACTAATATGAAACATTAACACTAAAATAAACTAAAATCATCATAAAAAATGAAAATGAAGCAAACAATAAAAAACAAGAAACTAAAGAAAAATGGGCCAAAGAAATAAAATAAAGGCCACAAAAGAAAGTCAGAGGGGTGTTAACAAAACCCAAGGTGGTGTAGGAATGAGTAGGTGAAGGCCCAATAGCCTTGCCAACCAACTCAAAAGTCAACCTAATTGAATTACCTTACAGGTGTAGGATCTAATGACCTTCCAGTAAAAGGAGATCAAAGAGATGACACACACACAAGAGGTTTAGGTGTGGGAGCTTACCCAACCCTTTAGTTGACTGAAGAAGTCAATTGGATTAGGGGCCATTATCGTGCCATGTGTCCAAGATCAATGGAAGGGAAAATTTTTATTGAAATGAAAAATCCTCATAAACTTCTCATTTTAACAATCATGTCTCTATCCTAATCTCTCTCACTCTAGAACTTTCCGACCTTTCTCTTCATAAACCCCCATAATTCATATTCTCTATTGTGTGTTGATTCATATTTTCAAAAGTGGAAGATGACTTCCAACACTTTTTCTAACAAGACTTCCAACCCTAACTCATGTTCAAAGACTAATCGTCTCACGAGGAAGATGACTTCCAACACTTTCTCTAACAAGAGATCTTTCCTAAACACACCTCCATCATTTTATGGTGATAGGTTTGAACTATGGAAAGTGAGATTTAAAATTTTATTCAAGAGAAAATGAACACGCAAGGCAAAGAAAATGAGTGTTTTATTCATAAGTGGTTTTGTAAATTTAGAAATTATTCATAAGGCATAAGCTCAAAGCTTAAATAGTCTTCCATGTATTCATCTAACTTTTTCAAAACAACTCTTGTGGTTTCCTTCAAAAGAACAATATAAGTAGTTGAATGATCTTCAGAGAATTCAACATCAAATGGAGGAGCTTCATTTGTGGGAGGATGTGAAGAGGAATCAACAACTATTTAAATCTTCGAAATAAGAAGAGAGAAAAAGCCACCACAAATGAAGAAGAGACAACCTCTAGAAGAACTTTTGAAGAATCATCTTTCAAGGAATAAGATGAAGTCGTCTTGGAAGTATCTCACGAGGAAGATGATCATGAGGTAACAAATCTATCTTACAAACACTTGTTTAAGCTTAGTTATAAGCACATTGAAGAAAATGATAAGATTAAAAAGCGTAACTTAGACATTAAGGATTATCTAGAGGTTCTTGAAAAGTGTAATGAAACACTTAAGTTTGAAATAGCGAATATTTGAAACTCAGCTAGAACATGTGAGATTTGTGTCTCGATGAAAAAAGAAGTCACATATTTTCATGAAACCCTAATTAAATTTCCTAAGGGGGAATAAAAGCTTGACTTGATCTTATCAATTTAAAAGTCTTCCTTAAATTAAAGTGGACTAGGTTTTACAACCACTAGAGCACGTATTATAGAAGTAAATAAAAAAATGAATCGACTTATTTATAAATTATGTCATTGTAATATATTTGTCCATTTAGATCCATTTTGTTTTGATAAATTGAAAAGGTCTAAAGGTAGTAACCATAGACCTTCTATAACCACTAACGCGCTAGGACCCAAGAAAATTTTGGTACCAAAGGTGAAACCCTAGTATATATTTGCAAGGATGCTTTGCAGATCGTGTGAAGTCTTAGCGTATATTAAATGAGGCTTTGCAAAGCAAAGGGTATACTCTCGAGTATATCAAGTATACAATAGGTTTTTATTTTAAGTCTATGATTCATGGATATTCACTAATGAGTAATATCAATAACCGTGATTAAAACAAGTCTCTTGTTGAGGATGGTCTCCACATCTCTAATCTATGATGATCTTCTAACCTCTTAATGGATTGAGCTGATAAGTCTGTGTTGAACTTATCTACATCGTTGTTTCACCAACTCTAGTATCAAATTATCCGTAGAGAAAGACATGTCACATTATGTTGGCATTCCCTCGAAACAGGCAGGTTTTATCAAGTTTTCTTGATAATTGAGATAGAACACTATTTTAAAGTTGAATGATCGAAAACATTTGATTAATCCTTTAAGATAGCGTGTTTAATTTTTTTCTTCATAATTTAAAATATTTTTGCTAACCAAGTAGATGAGTTCTTTAGTGTTTTAAAGAAAAGGGTGTAAATTAGTTGCCTAATGGTGTAAAAACTAAGAAATCCAAAGCTAAATTCAGCACAAGGTTCTAAAAGCATCAAATAGGCCAAACAGAAAAAGTCCAATTGATAAGAACACCGTGGCACACATATTTAAAAATCCTATCTTATTAAAACTTCATTTTTCAAGTAAATCAAATTCCCGCAACGATGAAATTTGTAAAAAAAATTCCTTGAAGATTTGATTATCTAATTGATTGTAGCCTTAATCAAATTGAAATGCGGTTGAGCTTTTGGAAATAGTTGGCTCTGAATTTTACTAAAGGCAATCTCCATTGATTTTGTGTAAGGTTTACACAATAAAATCTCTAGAGGCTTCGCGCACGTGTGTGTGTATGTAAATATATATATATATATATATATATATATATATATATATATATATATATATATATATATATATATATATATATATATATATATATATATATATATATATATATATATATATATCATTTCATTTAGATCGAACTTTTATAATTTCTGGTGTCGTCTCTTTACCCTTATCTATTTATTTTCCGCATATTTATTTTTTGTTACTATTGTTCAAATATTTTTTTCAAAAATATTTTTGAACTCCAAAAATGAAAAAAATTATTTTTAAACTATCGTTTTAGAAATCCCCACAATTCACCCCTCTTATGTGTGGAGTCATATGTCCAACGTAGTCATAATAGAAGGTAGCATAACAACTTCAACCGCTTATGCTTTTAACAAACGATTCTTATGAATACACCTCCACCGTTTAATGGTGAAATGTTTGATATATGTAAAAAGAGAATAAAAAAATATTTTGAAGCTATTAACTTTAAATTATGGAATATTTTTTATAAATGGTCCATTTGTTCCAACTCACTTTGTTAATAGTGAAGTAGTAAATAAACCCAGTAATCTATAGACTATATGAGATAAGAGAAAAGTAAAACTAAGTTTTAAATCCAGGTACTTGATTATAAGTGCATTAAGAATTATAGAGTACCTTTATTTTAGTTGTAATACTGACAAGGAAGTATGTGACACTCTTGAAATGATATGTGGAGATCAAGAGAGGATAAACATACCTATTCAAGAAAACGAGACACCAAGTGAAAGTGAAGGTTATCTTCAAGGATAGCTTTCAAACAATTAAATTGTTGAAATCTATTTAACAAAGTCTGTTTCTAAAATATATCTTAGATTCAATAACTGTTAGAACAAGATTTGTTCTGATCAATATTCTTAGTTTTGATGATAACAAGGATATGAATTTTGTATGAGATAATGTGGTACTCTAATACTATGCAATTTCCGTTTCAGGAATTATACAAAGAGTATACACAAAATCAGCGCAAGAAGCACTGACTCAGAAGGTTCAGCATGCAGCATCAGAACATGGTCTGGCAAGACATCAGAAGATGGTCAAGCAGAATCAGAACATGGATCTATGGAAGCATCAGAAGAACTTGATATCAGAAGCAGAAGCACTGAAGTTCTCATGGTATCACACTCAGAAGCAATTCAAGGTCAGAAGACAAGAAGATGCTCTGCACCAAGCTGTTTGACTCTGATGATATTCAAACGTTGTTTACACAAACATCAGATCAGAAGCAAGTACTAGATGGCAGGCTACACTGACTGACAAAAGGAACGTTAGAATCTATTAAAGGCAACGTCAGTAGACACAGCAAAAACAAGGCTCGAGGTAGTTGACAAAAGAGTGAAACATTAAATGCAATGCTGTACGGATTACGCAAAGCATTAAATGCTCCCAACGATCATCTTCTCAAGTGCCTATATATATGAAGTTCTGATGAGAAACAAAGTTACGAACTCTGAACCAAAACTTGCAGAAACGCTGTCAAATTCAAAAGCTCTCAAACTTCATCATCAAGCTCACTACATTGTTGTTGTAATATATTAGTGAGATTAAGCTTAAACTTAAGAGAAAATCACAGTTGTGATTATAGCTTTATAAGAAGCATTGTAACTCTTAAAAGAATTCATTTACATTAAGTTGTAAGAACTAGAGTGATCAGGTTGTTGATCAGGATACTCTAGCAAGTCTTAGCAGGTGTCTAAGCAGTTTGTAACTAGAGTGATCAGGTTGTGATCAGTATACTCTAGAAAGTCTTAAAGGGTATCTAAGCAGATTGTTCCTAGAGTGACCAGGTTGTGGTCAGAAGACTCTAGAAGACTTAGAAGTTGTCTAAGTGGAAAACCATTGTAATCTCGCGTGATTAGTGGATTAAATCCTCAGTTGAGGTAAATCACCTTGTCAAGGGTGGACTGGAGTAGTTTTGTTAACAACGAACCAGGATAAAAATACTTGTGCAAGTTGTTTTTATCTTATAAGTCTTTAAACTACACTTATTCAAACCCCCCCCCCCCTTGTTAAGTGTTTTTATATCCTTCAATTGGCATCAGAGCGCCGGTTCTAAGGTGCAAGCACTTAACCGTGTTTAGAAAAGATTCAGGAAGAGAAAAACGCTTCAGTAAAAGATGGCTGGTGAAATTCCAACAAACGCACCTACATCCACATCTGGCTCTTCTGAGCAATACAATGGAAATTGTAACAATGGTTATACTAGACCACCAATATTTGATGGTGAAAACTTTGAATACTGGAAAGTTACTTTCTTGGTCTAGATGGTGAATTATGGGATCTTCTGATGGATGGTTACAAACATCCAGTTAAAGCTACTGGCGTATGGCTTACCAGACAAGAAATGAATGATGATCAAAAGAAGCAATTCAAAAATCATCATAAATGTAGGACTGTTTTGCTGAATGCTATCTCTCATGCTGAGTATGAGAAGATATCTAACAGGGAAACTGCCTATGATATATATGAGTCATTGAAAATGACCCATGAGGGAAATGCTCAAGTCAAGGAGACTAAAGCTCTTGCTCTAATCCATAAATATGAAGCCTTCAAGATGGAGGACGATGAAAACATTGAGAAGATGTTCTCAAGATTTCAAACGCTAACTGTTGGATTAAGAGTTCTGGACAAAGGCTACACCAAGGTTGATCATGTAAAGAAGATCATCAGAAGCTTGCCCAGAAGATGGGGTCCAATGGTGACTGCATTCAAGATTGCAAAGAATCTGAATGAGGTTTCTTTGGAAGAGCTAATCAGTGCCTTGAGAAGCCATGAGATAAAGCTGGATGCAAACGAGCCTCAAAAGAAAGGTAAGTCTATTGCATTAAAATCTAATTTTAAAGAATGCACTAACGCTTTTGAGGCTGAAGAAGAAGATTCTGAAGAATCAGAATCAGAAGAAAAAGATGAACTATCCATAATCTCCAAAAGGGTTAATCAACTCTGGAAAAGCAAGCAAAGAAGGTTCAAGAACTTCAGAAGTTCAAAGAAGCCTGAAAGAGGAGAATCTTCTGGTGGCAGAAGATCAGATAAGAAAAAAGTTGTCTGCTATGAGTGCAATGAGCATGGACACTTCAAGAATGAATGTTCAAAACTTCAGAAGGAGAATCCCAAAAAGAAGTTTCATAAGAAGAAAGGTCTTATGGCAACATGGGACGATTCTGAATCAGAATCAGACTCTGAAGGCGAGCAAACCAACTTTGCACTGATGGCCACAGAGGATGATGGATCAGAATCTACATCAGAATCAGATTCTGAAGAGGTATTTTATGAACTATCTAGAGATGAATTAGTTTCCAGTTTAACTGAACTTCTGGAACTCAAGACTCACCTTAGTATCAAATACAAAAAGCTGAGAAAGAAATTTGAATTTGAAACTAAGAAGCTGAAGTTGGAAAATTCTGAACTGAAGGAAAAAGTTTTAAAATTATCCAAAGATAGTGGATCTCCTTCTGGTTTAGAAAAATCCATTCCTAGTCTCAATCATATTCTGAAAGAATATGACTCGAGCTTCAGAAAGTTCTTATCTAGAAGTATTGGCAGAAGTCATATTGCTTCTATGATATATGGTGTTTCTGGAAACAGAAGGTTTGGTTTTGGCTATGAGGCTGATACCTCACATAAATTTGAACCCGTTGATGATTTGAAAATCACATACAAACCTTTGTATGATCAGTTCAAATATGGCCATGCACATGATATTAGGCTCACTTCTCATGCACAAAGTTTTAACACTGTACACACCAAGAAGCATGTGACACAACCTAAGAAATATCATGCTTTCAAACCTAAAGAATATCATGTTATTCCTCCTGTTAACTATTATGCTAAACCCAAGTTCAATCAGAACTTGAGAAAGACTAACAAGAAAGGACCCAAGAAATTGTGGGTACCTAAGGAAAAGATTATTCCCGTTGCAGATATCATTGGCGGCAAAGAAGACAAAGGAAAACATGTCATGGTACCTGGACTCTGGGTGTTCTCGACACATGACCGGAAGAAGGTCTATGTTCCAAGACCTGGTGCTTAAATTTGCTGGAGAAGTCAAGTTTGGAGGAGATCAGAAGGGCAAGATTATTGGCTCTGGAACCATAAGTATTGGTAACTCTCCTTCTATATCTAATGTTCTTCTAGTAGATGGATTAGCTCATAATTTATTGTCCATAAGTCAATTGAGTGACAATGGTTATGACATAATCTTTAATCAAGAGTCTTGCAAGGCTGTAAGTCAGGAGGATGGCTCAATCCTATTTACAGGCAAGAGAAAGAACAACATTTATAAGACAGATCTTCAAGAACTTAAGAATCAGAAGGTAACCTGCCTTATGTCTGTTTCTAAAGAGCAATGGGTCTGGCACAGAAGATTAGGACATGCTAGTTTGAGAAAGATTTCTCATATTAACAAACTAAATCTTGTCAGAGGACTCCCTAATCTGAAATACAAATCAGATGCTCTTTGTGAAGCATGTCAGAAGGGAAAGTTCTCCAAACCTGCATTCAAGTCTAAGAATGTTGTTTCTTCCTCAAGGCCGTTAGAACTCTTGCACATTGATCTGTTTGGCCCAGTCAAAACAGCATCTGCCAGAGGGAAGAAATATGGATTAGTCATCGTTGATGATTATAGCCGCTAGACATGGGTAAAGTTCTTAAGACACAAGGACGAGTCTCATTCATTGTTCTTTGAATTCTGCACTCAGATCCAATCTGAGAAGAAGTGCAAAATCATAAAGGTCAAAAGTGATCATGGTGGCGAATTTGAGAACAGATTCTTTGAGGAGTTCTTCAAAGAAAATGGTATTGCCCATGATTTCTCTTGTCCTAGAACTCCACAGCAAAATGGAGTTGTTGAACGAAAGAATAGGACTCTACAAGAAATGGCCAGAACCAGGATCAATGAGACCAATATGGCTAAGCACTTCTGGGCAGAAGCAATAAACACTGCATGCTATATTCAGAATAGAATCTCTATAATACCTATTCTAAATAAGACTCCTTATGAATTGTGGAAGAACAGAAAGCCCAACATTTCATATTTTCATCCTTTTGGATGTGTGTGTTTTATTCTGAATACTAAAGATCACCTTGGTAAGTTTGATTCTAAGGCACAAAAATGTTTTCTTCTTGGATATTCTGAACGCTCTAAAGGCTACAGAATATACAATACTGAAACATTGGTTGTAGAAGAATCAATCAATATCAGGTTTGATGATAAGCTTGGTCTTGAAAAACCAAAGCAGTTTGAGAATTTTGCAGGTACAGATATTGACATATCAGAAGATGAAGAACCAAGAAGCAAAGCTCCAGAAGCTGAAAGTCTCAGAAGCAATGGATCAGAAGATCAAGTTGCTGCATCTTTAGAGAATCTCAAGATTTCTGAAGAGCCAACAATCAGAAAATCATCTAGACTATCATCAGCTCATTCAGAAGATGTAATCCTTGGAAAGAAAGATGATCCTATCAGAACTAGATCATTTCTAAAGAATGAAAATTAGAAGCAGTGATCAGAATAAGAAGGTGTAAAGTCTATTCAGAACAACACAGCTGTCATCAATTAGTTTCTGATGGTGAACACGTGTTTGTACGGTTGGTAAAAAGCGTGCAGTTGAGGAGACGCCGCCCTAGGTAACTGTGCAAATCATTTCACTTTGTCACATTATCTCTCCTAACGTCATTTCTCATTAAATGCATATTGATGTATTCTTTTTTTAATCATTTCTTTTAAAACAGTTTTCTTTTTACTTTAATTTTAATTTCTTTTTCAAACCTTTTAAATAACCCGCTTCATCTTCATTTCATCTTTTTCACTCTCTCTCCGTTTGTGTACCTCTCTCTCTGCATTTGTTTCCTTCAAACCCTAGTTTCTAATCTGAACTCAAGCATAATCATCATGTATTCATCTTCAAGTTCATCAAGCCCAGCAGAAAGACTCACCTCTACTCAGATTCTTCTACGCAAGTATGGGTACGCCCCTCTGAAAACATGCATGATTCCCACTGTCGAACTGGAAGTTCTTTATGAATCTGCTGTGGATGATGAAGAAGGTTGCACCGGTCCTCAACTTGGAACGGTTAACTGGTATCAGGTTGAACAACAAATCTCTCTTGCTTTTGGAACTGAGTCTCATAAAACGGGTACTTTAAGGCCGTTTTATCAAGTATGGGCTGAGATTATTCTGGGTTCTCTTTACCACAGAAAGAAGTTATTCTCCTCCTCCGCCTACATCAGTCCGGATCACAAGTATACTCTCTTATGCATTGGCAGAAAGATAGAACTCAACATCTCTCAAATTCTGTTTGAGAATCTGAAAACTTCTATTGTTGAGTCAAGAGAAGAAGAAAGGGCAAAGTACCCTCATATTCCAAGGAACACTATTCCTTTCGCCAGAATGGTATCTGACATTCTGACTGAAAGCAATTTGCTGGATTCCATCAGGACCCTTGATGCGTCCCAATTTCTTGGATTGGTTCAAGGTCCCGTCTTCAACGGTGTGGATTTGTTCAGACTTGATCTCATCCAGACGGTATCTTTTGTTGGTACAAGCTTTCCTGACATTCTGTCAAGAAGAGTTCCTGTTGAAGGTTTTGTCACTTTGTTCCATCTAGAACTTCACAAGGCTGTCAAGCATCACTTGGAAGATTCTGTTAGGAAACAATCAGAAGTTGATCCTGCTTGGATCCGTGGCAGAGTACTTCTGTCCAAAGCTGATCTTCAGAAGAAGGATCAGAAGAAACAACAGGCTAGGCTAAAAAGAAAGGCTCAAGAAGATGAGGTCAAGCAAGCCAAGAAGTAGAGGGTCACCTATGATCCTGACAAGGAGAACACTCCAGAATATAGGCAGCAGAAGATCAGAGATTCTTTTCGCACTCCCAGATCTGCAAATGCTCCTTCTGCAATAGTTACCAGACATGTTTTTACTCCTCCTTCTGTTCCTCAATCTTCTACCCAACCACCTCCTTCTGAACCACAAAACAACTTCTCTATACCAAATCCTCTTCCACCTTCTTTTCCACTCCTGTCTTAAACCCTACACCTCTAAGTATCCATCCCCCAACTCCTTCTAATAAACCATCCTCATCAACCCCCATCATAATAATTCCTTCTTCTCCTACCCCTATCACAGATATCCCTCCATCCTCAATCATCCCCACAGATGTCCCATCTTCCTCAAACACCACACCTCCACCTTCTCTATCCCATCCCCTACCTACTAGAAAATCCAACCCCTACTGCCTTCTCTACCCTGACTACAAATTCACCTTCAACCCACCTGAACCTGAACCCCATATCTGCCTGGAGTTGTTCAGACATGAGGTGATTAGCAGTCTGGACCTTCTGAAGGATGCTTTCCTCAATGGTCTTGATGATGTTTCTACGAGAAACCTCTGGAGAAGCTTTCGCCAGGATTTTCAAGTAGGAGCAATGGGAGTACAGAAGAGACTAGTGGCTGCTGCCCCTGGTTATGCTGGTTATCTTCTGGAGGGTGATAATGGTATCTACTATCATCCCCTCAGAAACAGTGTTGCTGCTGAGGAGAAGCCGTTTGTGGATGAGTTGGAAAAAGCAAGAATTGCTGCTGGAATGGAAGCTAATTCTTGCAGGGATATTGTGGTCTGAAGACCTCAATATCCTGTTTTGCTTGGAGACTTCAGGACTCTCTTTGACTTTCTGAGGGAAAATCCTTCTGTGGAAGACCCAAGCTTGGTCATTCCAGAAGTGGTTGACTCACCAGAAGTTGAAGGACCTTCTGCTCCTAGGAATCTTGCTGCCATTCTCCAGGCACTTGAGAATGGAGATTTTAAGGTTCCTGCTGCAGAGTATGGAGATGCTTCTATGTAAGAAGCAGATGCTGACGATCATGTTGCTGAAACAATTCCTGTTTGAGGAAAATCCTGCAAATGATCTAACTATGGAAGTTGCGGATCACAGTGCCATTCATGTGGATAGAAGTTGTGAAGCTTCTTCTGATGAACCTTCCTGTCTTGCAAGGACTCTGGAAGTTATTCAGAAGAACCAGGATGAGCAGAGATCAATCAACGCTGAGTTTCGTGCTTTCATGGAAAGGCAGAATGAGAGCAACAGTGGGATTCATGATATGCTGGCCAAGATCATGTCGAAGCTAGGGTCATCTTAGATTGAGTCTTAGTTGTTTTTCTCTTTTGCTTTGCTGCATCTGTTTTTGCATCTTCTTTTTCCCTTCCTCTTGTACTTCTGAACCTCTATTTCTATGAGCTTAATGACAATCATCCTTTTCTTCTATGTGCTTGTTTTGTTTTTCATCTGAATCTTTTATGTTTTTGATGTTATGACAAAAAGGGGGAGAAAATGTGATAAATGATCTGATTTATATTATCAGTTACTGGGAAGAAAGTCCCTACATTTCTAACAGAACTTGCAAGATCTGTGTTTCTAAGTGTTTTGCAGGATTGAAGACAATCTTAAAGGCTCAACACCAGAAGCAAAACCATGAGGAAAAGCAATTCTATAAAGAATCAAGCTCTTGGAAACTGAAGCAAGCTGAGTGCTATGAAGCTTCAGAATCAGAAGCAAGAAGGAAGAATGTTATGATATTCTAATGATAGAATATGCTCTAACTTATTCTTGGCCCTTATATGCTCTGATATATTTGTTTAAGCTTTATTATATATGATCGGATGCAGTCTGTATGCTCTGATACATATTTTATGTCCTGATTCATTCATGCTGACTATTGTCGTTTAGTTTGTTTTGTAACATTTCAGGATGTAGAGATGCTCTGATGATGCTCTGGTACATTCAACAATGTTCTGATACAATCTAGCATGAAATGACTCAAGAAGAAATTTAAGCCCTCAAGCTGTCCAATGGAAGCAAGAATCAAAAGCTATGAATATTATGCAGATCTAGGAAACTCAAGTTCTGAAGCTGTCCTATGGAAGCAAGAATCAGAAGCTGTGAATGTTCTGAAGATATAAGCATATGTGAACATCTCTACTGAAATGCTCAGGGAAGTCTTTTATTTATAAAATTCTTCTAGTATTTATTTCTGGGGGAGATTATTTATCTCAGGGGGAGACACATTCACACATTGTCTATATGCTTATGCTATAACTGTGTAATTGTCTTTAGCCGTCTGATATTCTGATTGCAAATTCATATCATTTATATATGTTTTTGTCATCATAAAAAAAGGGGAGATTGTTAGAACAAGATTTGTTCTGATCAATATTCTTAGTTTTGATGATAACAAGGATATGAATTTTGTATGAGATAATGTGGTACTCTAATACTATGCAATTTCATCATTCATCATATAAAACTTTTAATTACTTGCACAACGCCCAAAACGGCACTAAGAAAGGATTCACGGATCAAAAGATACGCTGTTTTTAAGTTTTAGAAAAATTCACACACAGCAAATTTCGCTCAGCGACGCAAGGCAGAAGCGAAATCCTTCAGACCCCCGCTTAGCGGACCTCTAGAAACGTCCAACAGAAGCGAACTACGTTAGGACCTCCGCTCAGCGGACCCCCTCCGCTCAGCGGACTTGCGATTTCAGCAAACCCCAAGTCTGTGACAGACCCTGCGATTTCACACCCTTTTCACCCAAAAACGATTCCAGACATCACATACAGGCATATAATCATCATACATTCAATTATACACCATAAAGCATCATTTAAACTCATTATTAACCAAATAGTTCACACAATTATCATCAATTCAAACCAATTATAACACCCTAACCTAACAATCTCAATGTCTAATTGAATCAATCCATACATAATTCTACCTATTACCTAAGACCACATGATAGGTACTAAAAGGAAGAGTCCCCCCTTACCTTGATGAATTTCTTGAATGCTCTCCTTCTGGTTTCATGTTCTTGCCTCTTTCTCTTCTCTTTCCCTTTTCACGTGTTCTTCCTTTCTCCCCAAATGGTTCCTTTTTCTTATTTTATGAAAATAAAATAAAATAAAATATCACAACTTAGTAAAAGGCCTAACCAATTAGCACCCCTCTTTTACTAACATCACACCATAAGCCCAATAGCCCTTATTCCATCATTTTCCAATTAAATCTAAATAAAATACTAAAATTCCAATTATTTAATTTAAATCCAAATTAAATTAATGAACTGAAATTATGGGGTGTTACATGTTCCATACTGTGTTAAGTAGGGTGTGAGTTGTAAGTTTTTCGTTTCAACCACGGTCTGGAAACTGTTATTGTAAGGCAGGCGCGCACCACATATCACAATGGTTATTCTTATAAATCGTTTTGATATATACACGTAGGTATTGGGTTTGAAACCCATCTGCAGCAAATAATTTAAAACATAAATTACTTTTGATCACGGTTACAATAGATAAATGTTGTTAAAAGTACACCCAGAGTTTATTATATAATATGTAGATTGTTTGTTTTTCCAAACACCTCAATAAAGAAATACAAGCATTCAAATTGATGAAGAAGTCTATAATCTGAAAAATAACTATTATCGAAAACCAACTTAAACAAACCATTGTTTTCTGATTGCATGCGTCTCGTCGTTCATTTCATGTTCTATTACATATAGATTGTGGTTTATTCGTCTAGCTCCTTCGATACATCGATATCTTCGATTATAGTTAAATATAAATAACAACAAGGCATTGGATAATCTGCCTCGTCATCATCACTTATCATTGTAATTTTTATGATGATAGATCATCATAAAAATTAAGATGATAAGTGTAGATGACAAGGTAGATTATCCAATTAATTGTTATTATTGCCAACGATTCTCCTCTAAGACAATCCACCAAACGATGAACCCAAGCTGGGCAAGGGGTGTCGTAAAAAACCTACCCGTTGTCACACTAGAACACATTTTGTCAAGCCAAAGAAAAAATATTTTTTTTTGTAAAATTGTTTAAGTCTCTTACTAGAAAAAAAGTAAAAAATATGTTGTTTCTATTTTTATTATATTATTAAAATAATAATTAAATATTATATTAAAATGAATTAATAGTTAAAATAATTATTACTAATATTTATACTTTAAAATATTATTTATTAATTCAAATAAATAAAAAATGAAAAGAAAAAAAAGCTCTTCACAAGATCGGTCAAGGGTTGGCCGAACCACGACTGAGAAAAAACAGTTTCACATGATCATGCAATAGTTGGACGAACCTTTCCTAAAAAAGTGACACATTAATTTATTTTTTTTAACTTGGGACATATAGGTATATTGTTTTCATATTTTTGGCGTATTAGTAAAAAAAATCCTAATTGTCATCTAACATCAATTTCAAAGGTTATATATACCACTGTATGGTGTATTAAACATTAAGAACATTTTCCAGGCTTAGCACACTAATACTGAAAAAGGAATGTTACAATCTTCTCTTAGATAAGAAATTGTCTTCTTAAAATTTACATGAAGTGAACTACCATTTTCATTTGTTAGTCTATAGTGATGATATTGGCATCCAAATTAGTCAATAGTCTTATCGAATGATAAATCTACTAAATATTAAAATAGAGATTTGGTATAGTAAATATTACCTCTACTATTTTTTATAAGAGACAGCTGAGTCAATAAAAATTGATTTATTTGACTAATATATGAAAAATAAATATATTAACATTTGTTGAATCAAGTGTCTTTTATAAAAGAGAAACGGACAAATGTACTTTATATTAAAATTAAATAATTTATTATTATTTTTTCAAAAATAACGCATTAAATATTAATTTTTTTTATAAAATATTTCTTTTTGACCAAAATAACGCATTTAACATTAAAAGAATTTATCAAATATTTCTTTTTGACCAAAACAAACTATCCCATTTAACCCTATTTAAAATTGATTCCAGTAACTGATAACTCCACTACTTGTCTATATAGATAGCCCATAACCATTTGTTGATGATTTATCAAGGTAACATGGCTACCCATATCAACCATCTGTTTATTTTCATTGCAATTGTGTGTATCGTTTCCATTTTCACTCAAGGTATCATACATGTTATTTTCATAATTTATTTTGATTTAGATTTTGATTTAAAACTAGTTATAGTGTAATTGTATCTCTATCAAAACATATAAACAAATAAATCATTTTATGAGAATGCTATTTTATTTTATGATGTTCGAATACTATGTTAAAACATAAAAGAATGCATATAAAAACAATTGCAATTATTTTATTTTTTTCTTTTAAATCTGTAGTAAAATCCTGAAAAATATATATTAGTTAATATAATTATAATTCTCTAATATTTATAAATTTTATATATATGTGGTATTAATTTCTGAATATAATAATAGGCACATGTAAAGTGGATGGTATAACAGAAACAACTAATGATTTTTCACCGCAAGACTGTGAGAAAGATCCTACTATATGTCCAAATCATCCTGAAGAATGTAATAAGAGTTGTATAAGGAAGGGTATTCGTTACCATAATGGTTGTCAAGGAAATCTATGTTGCTGCGGAGCATAACACATTTATGTCTACAAATTATGTACAAATATTATCTTTATGGCTATGGCTACCATTCAAATTAAATAAAAATAATACTTTTTTTTTAGTACATAGTCCAAACAAAATTTTAAAATAATTTATTGTGAATTCATGTGATGTATGTGTGGTATGATATGGGGGTAGTGTTGGATTAAGGTGATAATTCAAACTATTTAAATTTAAATAATTGAGTTATAATGATAATAATAATTAAAATAAGGATAAAGCTAACATGTGTCTTTGGGGCACATGTTAAGAAACCTAAATATAGTAAATTTGTATTGGAAAACGTAATAAACACATTAATTATAAATTTTTTATGAAAATAATGCACAATTTTTTAGAAAAAAGTTCTACATTTAGCTCTTAACATGTGCCCTTAGGGCACATGTTAGCATGACCCTTAAAATAAATAGATTTTTAAGGTGAAAGATGAATAAGGGCATAAGGGAAATAACATATAAAAGGTCTAAGGGATTGATCGTACCTGATCAGAAGAATCGTCAAGGCGGCTGTATCTGGCTTGAAGAGCAAGATGGGGGGGTACCTGCAAGGTCCTCCGATGCTTAAGTCAGTAGCTATCAGAGAATGAGGGTTTTGAGTGAAGAATTGAATACCTGACCCTCTAGTGAAAGAGGGTATTTATAGCCCCCAGCGCTGGGCCAAGGTTCCCTAATTGGGCCAGATCCAATTGGAGGCCCACGTGTTAGGAAACTGCCAGAACGTCCCGTGCTAGGGCTGAGTCAGCAGGAGACTCACGTTCTGGATGCACATGGCGTAGGGTTCGGAGATGGTTGACCGAATCCTTCGCTGAGACGTGACGCGTGGTCTTCGCGCGTGGATAACTCTCGGCGGTTACCCAGTAAGTGGGCCCAAATGATTTGGGCCTACTCGGCTAGAGTCTTCGCGCGGGGGCAACCTTTGACGGTTGCCCAGTAATTGAGCCCAAGGGATTTGGGCCTGCTCGGCTGGTAACAAGGGTTGGGCCTGCTCGGCCCAGTCCAGAACAGGAGCCCCCCAAGTCATTAGTCTTATAAGGGTGATGACTTTAACCAGGAGGTTAGCCGAGCACGGACAACGGTTTCCAATGCTGGGCTTCTCGAGGGCTTAGGTCGGCCAGTGTCCAAGGGAGCCGGGGAGACGTTGTCTCGGTTTTTAACACGTTTTGGTTGTCACTTGTCAGCGTGATTGACAGGTGTCAGCTGTACAGGCTGTAATTATTGCTGCGCCGTTTTTAGGGATGAAAGCAGACGGCGCCTTTTGGAGTTCCCAAGATGTTTTGGGACACGTGGCCTCCTTTCGTGGATGGAGCCGCCTTTGGGGTGCAGGCAATGATGGCGCCTCCTAGGCTGCCTAGGCCATCATGACACCCTTTGGCCTTCTTTCCCTATATAAGGAGTGAGGAGATCACTCATTTGTCACTTAACATTTTTCAAAACTTCAAGATTCGCTCACTGTCTCCTCCTCGTCTCGTTCATCTCTTCCTCGTTTTCTTCAAGTAAGTTCCTCGTCTCCTTCATGTCTTTATTTAAGTTTTAAGTATGTCTTTTGAGTGCGGCGGGCATGAGTGGTGAGTGCAACGAGCAGGATTCATGAATTAGCCGAGTAGATCTAGGAAATAACCGTTTCTCCCACGCGTTCGCCGAGTGATATTTGAGTAAGCGGAGCAGGAACGTTTGAATGAGACGTCTAGCCTTTAAGATTAATTAGGAGTGGTTTGAATGCCACGAGCAGTAGGGGTTGCATGTCCCGGTGAGGATATGGGTTTGCCGACCTTACCCTGAGGGTGCTTTAGCTCGTCGGTCATTCGGTGATTGGGGGAATTTTCTTCGTCCCTTTTCCTCGCCCTTTCACTTGACTTGCGGTGAAAGGGTGGATTTGACCAGTCGAATTCACTGTTTCCTCTGCTTTTCAGGTAAATGGCCGACGAGAACAAGGACGATATCGTTTTCGACATTTCAGACGGGGATGAAGCTGTTGGCTCGCAAGGGGACATTCCCATCGTCGAGACATCCCCGAGGGCACTTGAAGAATGGGTGGCCGTCGCTCCGAGAACGATTGCATCGCGCTTCTCGGCGCGTCCTAAGGAAGCTTTTAATGTTATCGAGGACCTTGACCAGGACGAGGAGCCTTCTTGGGGTGCCTTTGTGCCCAGGTCTCACCAGAGGATCTGCTCGCAATTCCCGGGTCCTCGCTTTGCTATGTACGAGTTTGTTTTTAAAGAGGTCGGCCTTCGACTCCCCTTCACTTGTTTACAGCGGAGCGTCTTCAGTTGGTTGCGCCTGTGCCCGTCCCAGCTTCACCCCAACGCCTTCGCGTTTTTAAGGGCCTTTGAAGTTGTATGCGGTTTTCTGGAGGTCGAAGCGACTCTGCCTCTTTTCTTTAGGGTATTTCATTTGCAGAGGTTGCGTGATCCGGACGGCAAGTGGAGTTGGGTGTCGTTTAAGCAGCCGAAGAAGCTGTTCGCCATTTATCAGGACTCTATCAAGCATTTCAAGAGTCGATATTTTTTGGTTAAGCCACTTACCCCCGAGGCCGAGAACCACTTGTTCGAGGAGCGCGAGTATATCGAGGATGGAGTGAAGAAGGTGGGTCCCTCTGCTCGGTTCCCACTGGAGTGGCAGCCCGATCACTTCGAGCGTGGGACTGACTATTACATCTTCCGGGATGAGGATCTCAATGAGCGGGATACAGGTGGGTACCAGCGGTTCACATCTTTTGTGGACGGGTTTAGACCGGCTGTATGTACGTATCCTAACGGGGATCCCCTGTTCGAGGAAGATGGAGGCCCCATGCTGGAGCCTCGGTACATCAACACCAAAGTTGTCCTCGAGTGCGGAAGTTACGGGGACGCTATGATTTTGTTAGGTGAGATAGCTATTACTTGTTCGAGCAATATCTTTTCGGTTCTAACTCTTTATTTTGCAGGAAAAATGGCCGACTTGCATGACAAAATTGTGAAGATGAGGGCAAAGAACAAGGGGGCCGTCAAGGTGTCCGTGAAACGAACGCAGGTCGAGGAGGTCAAGGCGGCTGCTGCGGGTGTCCCTGACAGTGGCTCTCCTTCGTCAGTTGGGACGACCTCGCGTGGTTCTCCAGCCGGAAAAAAGCAAAAGAATGAAGGGACCACGGAGCTTCGTCCTTTTATCATCGACAACCCCTCCGAGGAAGATATAGTGCTGCCCTCTTGTACTCTGCACATGGGAATTTTCTCAAAGAGGAATGTGCTGCTCGAGCGCGAGGAGGTGAGGCACATTGTCAGGCGAGACCGGGCGGCTCGAGACAAGGATTTGTCCGAGGACCTCGAAGGGATGATGAGGGTGGCCGCCTTGGCTTTGGCCCTCAATGCTCAAAATGTCTGTCCCAAGAAGGACTATGATGCTCTGCAGACCAAATATGATGAGCTGGAGCATGAGTTTGAAAATTATAAAGACAAGTATGAGGTCCAGAGCGGCATAGTGGAAGACCTCGTCAAAGAGCGGAACAAGGTCGCGGACTTGGAGGCCGAGGGAAAAAGGCTCCATGAGCGAATTGCTGATTTGGAGAGGTCTCATCTCCCTGCTGCCGAGGAGGATGAAGACGAGAAAGCTTTGGTGACGCGCTCTCAGCTTCTGGTCAAGGTGAGGGAGCTGGAGGTCGACTGTGTTGCTACCTTGGGGGTTGGTTTCAAAGCTGCAGTGGATCAGCTGAAAGTCCTCAACCCGCGCTTGGTGACGAGGGGCATTGGTCCATATAATAAGGTTGTGGACGGGCGAATTGAATCAAACCCGGAGTTCGAGGACTGGGAAGATGAGCAGGAGCCCCAGGGTGAGGACAACGGTGCCGAGGATGAGGATGGTGACGTCTGATCAGTTTACCATTGGTTGTGGCCTGTGTGCCAGTTTTGTGGCCTGCGTGCCAATGTTTTGTGGCCTGCGTGCCAATGTTTTTAATGGGGCGATGCCCGGATAATGTTTGTAATATTTGGATATCCCGGCCAGTTTGGTCGGTTTTTAATACTACTCTGCTTTTATGTTTCAACGTTTATTTGCGCTTATCCGATATTTATTGTCGAATGTTTTTATGTTTATGCTCGACCGAGGTTTGTAGTCCGGGCGTGTATTGTACGGTCCGGGTGCGCAGAGCACGTGTGCGCCAAGAGCGAGCTCGAGGCAGCGGTTGGTGCCACGTGCTCGCGGCGTGAATGATCCCATCGCGAGCTGGGGTTCTACCGTGCAGGTACTTCCGCGGAGGGTCTGTGTGCTAGGCCCGTCGCGTGGTCGGCTTTGCCCCTTGTTAGGGTAATCTGACCGATTCTGTCGTGGAGCATGCACGCTCGTACCAGGGCGCGAGTCCTTGCCCAGCCTTGCCTCGTGTTCGTTACGAGCGGGCGGGTGCTGTTAGGGTGTTTCTAACTGTAGTAGCGTCTGAGTTTTTCAGCATTCCAAGGTCGAGCGAGTTTTTCGCCGAGGAGGCTCTCGAGGTAATACGCACCGTTTTCGGTTTTATCGTAAACTCGGTATGGGCCTTCCCAGTTCGGGGCTAGTTTGCCCTCGCGAGAATCTTTCATGTTCCTGCGGAGCACTAAGTCTCCGACTTCGAATGCGCGCTTGATAACTTTAGCGTTATGTCTTAATGTTATTTGTTGTTTCAATTTCTCTTCTCGGAGGGAAGATCTTGTCCGGATTTCCTCGACCATGTCGAGTTCCTCCCTCATAGCTTCGTCATTGAGTTCTTCCTCGAGGGGTGACTCGGTCCGACGAGACGGTTCTCGGATCTCCACGGGGATCACGGCTTCAGTGCCATAGGTCAACCTGAACGGAGTTTCCCCGGTGCTCGAATGCGGGGTCGTTCTGTATGCCCAGAGGACGCTGTGCAGCTCTTCGACCCAAGCTTTTTTTGCCTCGCCCAGCCTTCTCTTCAATCTACGGAGAATGACCCGGTTGGCGGCTTCAGCCTGTCCGTTAGTTTGGGGGTGCTCGACCGAAGTGAAGTGCTGCTTCGTCCCGAGTTTGGCCACGAATTCCTGGAATTTTTTGTCCGTGAACTGGGTGCCGTTGTCGGTTATTATCGCCTGTGGTACCCCGAATCGAGCGAGTATGTTCCGCTTGTAAAATCGGAGTACGTTTTGGGATGTGATTTTAGCGAGCGCTTCAGCTTCTATCCATTTCGTGAAGTAATCCACAGCGACCACCAGATATTTGTTTTGGTAGGATCCGACCGGGAAAGGTCCGAGGAGGTCCATTCCCCACGTGGAGAAAGGCCAAGGCGAGGAGAGAGATTTGAGCTCGTTCAGGGGAGCCAGGTGCATGTCGGCGTGACGCTGGCATTTGTCGCATTTCTTGACATATTCTTTGGCGTCCTGCTGCATGGTCGGCCAGTAATAGCCGGCTCTGAGGGATTTCCTAGCTAGTGACCGCCCGCCGAGGTGTTGGCCGTTGATTCCACCATGAAGCTCTTGGAGTACCTCCAGTGCTTGCGAGGCATCGATGCATTTAAGGAGGGGGATGGAGAAGCCTCGTCGGTACAGTTTGTTTTCGAGGATAGTGTATGAACACGCTCGTCTCTTAATTGTTGAGGCTTCTTTCGCGTCGGCGGGGAGCTCGTCTTTCGTGAGGAAGTTGTACACTGGGGTCATCCAGCATTGGTCGTCCCCGATAGCGAATATCTGTAGAGCTCGCGCGTTTTCGCCTATACTTGGTCTGGGCAGGATTTCTTGGATAACCGATTTGTTTCCCCCTTTCTTCCTCGTGCTCGCAAGTTTGGATAGTATGTCGGCGCGCGAGTTGTGTTCTCGGGGAATATGCTCGACTTCTGCTTTGGCGAATTTTTTCATCTTATCCTTGACGAGCGCGATATATTCGGCGAGTACGTCGTTTTTGGCCTGGTAGTCGCCGCTGATGTGGGATGCGACGAGTTGGGAATCCGTGTAGATCTTGATCTCTCGTGCCCCTACGTCCTCGGCGAGTCTCAGGCCTGCGAGGAGGGCTTCGTACTCGGCCTGGTTGTTCGACGTGTTGAAAGAGAGGACCAAAGATACTTCTACGATAAGTCCTTCGTCGTTTTCCAAGATAATGCCCGCCCCGCTTCCCGAGTTGCTCGAGGCGCCATCTACGTAAATGGTCCATTTGTCCTTAGTCATGTCGGGCGAGTCGGCGATAGAGGTCATCTCTGCTACAAAGTCCGCCAGTGTCTGAGCTTTTAATGCCTTCCTGCTTTCATACTGCACGTCGAATTCCGAAAGCTCGAGGGACCATCTTAGCATTCTGCCGGCCATGTCTGGTCGGCTGAGGAGTTGCTTGATGGGTTGATCCGTCCGAACGAAGATTGTGTGGGCGAGGAAGTAGTATCGTAGCCTTCTGGCCGCTATTACTAGGGTCATGGCGACTTTCTCGATCTGTTGGTATCGCACCTCGGGTCCTTGTAGGGCTTTGCTGGTGAAATATACGGGTTTTTGCCCGTCTTCGGTTTCTCGGATCAAGGCCGCACTGACCGCTTCGTTCGAAACAGCTAAGTAAAGGTACAGAGGTTCGTTGTCGTTGGGTCGGGAAAGTACGGGCGGTTCGGAGAGTACTTGCTTGAGGTGTGCAAGTGCTTGCTCGCATTCCTCGGACCATTCAAAGGCTGCTTCTTTGCGTAGCAGTTTAAAGAAAGGGAGGGCGTGCTGGGCGGATTTCGCGACGAAACGTGATAGCGCAGTGAGCATCCCGTTTAAGACTTGGATGGATTTTTTATTGTTAGGAGTAGGGAGTTCAGAGAATGCTCGGCATTTATCCGGGTTGGCTTCTATTCCCCGTTCAGTCAGATAGAAACCGAGGAATTTTCCTGCTCGGACGCCGAAGGTGCATTTCTCTGGGTTGAAGCGCATCTTGCAGGATCTGGCCCGCTCGAATACGCGCTCGAGATGGGAGGTGTGGTCGGTGTCTTCTCGAGATTTGACGATCATATCGTCCATGTATACCTCGAGGGTGTCGCCGATCTCCCCTCGGAACACTTTGTTCATCATCCGTTGATACGTGGACCCCGCGTTTTTGAGGTCGAAGGGCATTACGTTGTAGTAGTAGTTGCCCGACTCGGTCATAAACGCCGTGCACTGCTTGTCGCTCCTCGCCATGGGGATCTGGTTGTAACCTGAATAAGCATCCATAAAAGACAATAGTTTATAGCCGGCCGAGTTGTCGACCAGTCTATCAATGTTTGGTAAAGGATAGGCGTCTTTTGGACATGCCCGGTTAACATCAGTATAATCAACACACATTCTCCATTTTCCATTAGATTTCTTAACAAGTACAACGTTTGAGAGCCAAGTTGAATACTTGGCCTCGGAAATAAAATTTGCCTCTAGGAAGTCTTTTACAGCTTTCTCGGCAGCCTCCGCTTTCTCGGGAGACTGCCGACGCCTACGTTGAACTACGGCTTTTGCGGCTGGGTCGATGGAGAGGTGGTGGCAGGCGACCTCAGGGTCGAGTCCGGGCATTTCCGCGGCGCTCCAGGCGAACAGATCGGCATTGGCTCGAAGGCAGGCTATGAGCTGCTTCCTCGGAAGGTCTGGGATGCCCTTACCGATTTTTACTGCTTTGTCGGGGTTTTCGCCCAAGGGGACAAGCTCGAAATCTCCGTCTGGAACTGGTCGGAAGGGGTGAGGTGCCTTTGACCGCGTCTCTTCCCCAATCTTTGGTTCTTCCTCTGCAAACCGGGCATCCAGGTCGACTGAGCTGACGTTGGTTGTCTGATGCCGGTCTTCTTGAGGATGCTTGTCTTCGGCCCTTGGCTTTTTGTTGGAGCTGGTCGGCGGAGCGATCAGTTCTAATCCTTTGACGGAGGCGTCGAAGATTCTTCTGGCTGCTTCAATATCGGCGTTGATGGTGGCCACTTGTCCTGTCCTCGTGTAGAACTTCATCTTCAAGTGGATAGTGGAGGGTACGGCGGTCAGCTCGGCCAGAGTGGGGGCGTCCGATGATGCAATTGTTCAGGGTTTTGCAGTCGATCACCAAGAATCTGGTTTTGACTTGCCTAGAGGCCTCCCCTTCCCCGAAGGTGACAATCAGCTCGACGTAACCCCATGGTTTAGTGGTAGCTCCGTTGAAACCTTGAAGGTCTGAGCCCACATAGGGAGTGAGGTGCGAGTCGTCCAGCTGGAGTGTTCGGAAGAGATGGGAGTACATGATGTCGACCGAGCTGCCTTCATCGACTAGGACTCGTCGAACATCGAAGTTCGCCATTCTTGCTCGGACGAGCAGGGGAATTGTGGCGTTTGGAGCTCCGCCGGGCAGTTCTTCCAGGTAGAAGGTGATTGGTTCAGATTTTCCTCAAAATTTTCGCAGTGTAGGGCCGAGGTCTGTGTTGGCGCTGAGCAGTTCATCAAACTTTCTCTTCACTGAACTGATGGTGAGGGAGCCTGGATCTCCGCCGTTGGAGACGACCATGGCGAATGGGAATTCTTCCCATTTGCTGAGTGTGGTAGACACCCCGACCGATGGTATGAAGTCTTCAGGTCGGGTGATGGACAGGGCTACTTGCAAGGGTCTGTTGTCCGGTGAGTTCCCTTCGTCAGAGTTTCTCTGGTCGTCTCTCCGGGAAGGTTCCCCTTTCTTTGTGTATCTCGAAAGGCGACCCTCCTTGATGAGTGTTTCAATGGCATCCTTGAGGTGAATGCATTCCTCGGTCAGGTGTCCATGACTCTTATGGTATTTGCAGTACTTGGACTTGTCGGTTCCTGGCCTCGCGGGGTTTGATTTAGGGGGTCTGATGTTTGACTTCTTGAAGTCAGTGTTTTGGCATTCGGCCAGGATCCGTTCCTGTGAGGCGTTTAGATGGGTGTAGTCGTTGAAGCGACCGGAAGGTCCTCGGCGCTCCTTGGTATCGAGAGACCTGTCGTCTTTACTTTTTTCATGCCCGCGTCTCGAGCCTGAGTGCTCGTAGTTTGAACTGCGAGCGGCATCATTGCCTCGCGAGGCTTTCATGGCAGCAGCCTCTCCCTCCTCGAATGCTATGAAGGCTTGAGCCTTGCGAAGGAGGGCGTTCATGGAGTGGACTTTCTCAATCTTGATGGCCTTTTTGAAGTCGCTTCCGGGGAGGAGCCCTCGTTCGAGGAGGTACCTATTCATGTAGTCCGTCGTCTGCACTTGGATAGCTTCTTTGTTGAACCTTTCGAGGTAGTCTCTCAAAGGTTCGTTGGTACCTTGGATTACCGCTTCAAGATTTGCTTCCGACTTCGGTTGCCGACGAGACGCGGTGAAGTGGCTTAGGAAAAGGTCTTTCAGTTCAGTCCAGGAGTGGATGGAATCAGGGGGCAAATTCCTGTACCATGTCATCGCGCCTTTCCTTAGCGTGGTCGGAAAGATGCGGCATTTGATGGATCCCCGGACAACATGGTAGTCCATGACAGCTTCGATTCTCCTTATGTGATCATCGGGGTCGGTGGTCCCGTCATACTGGTCCAAGGCGGGTGGTTTTTCCATCCCTCGGGGGAGACGAACTCGCCGGATGTGCTCGGACAAGGGACTGCGGAAATCTTCTTCGTCGCTAGGCTCAGGGGAGTTTGAATGTCTGCCCCGCTTGGATTTAGTGCGTGTTTTGCCCGAGATTTTGCGGTTGTCTTTTGGAGGAGAGTGCTCGCGGATTTTCTGCACAGCTTTGGAGGGACCTCGGTGTTCCTGCTCGGGGGAGAGACTCCTGGCTTCAGTGGTTTCAGGCTTCTGATTCTTCCGAGTCTTTCGAGGTGGAGAGCGGGAATAAGACCGTTGGCGCCGGTTTCTCCTCGGGGGGGAGCGAGACCTAGACGGACTGCGCTTGCGATTTCTCCTCGGAGGAGACCGCGAAGAGGAATAGGAACGTGACCGATGGCGTCTCCGCTGAGGGGAGCGATATCGTCGCTTCCTTTCCAGCTCGTGGATGCGGTCACCCTGTTGGCGGATGAGGCAGTTGGTTCTCTGCAGCTCCTTGAGTAGGATAATGGCGGTTGGATCAGCGCCCTCGGGAATGTTGATCTGTTCCTCCTCGTCCGGGCTACGGCTTCTTCGTCTGTCAGAGGTGCGGGTGAACGAGGAAGCGGCTTGTCCGTCTCTGGGATCAGTCTCATTCACAATTTGGAGCTGTTCTGGTTCAGTCTGGGGTCGGGTCTGCCCGTCCTCCCCGTTCTGAACGTGTCCTTCAGGATGGGTTTGTTCGACATTCTGGACTTGTTGAAGGCCGTGCACATGTTGAATGTCCTGAATCTGTTGCCTCTGGGGCTGCGAGGTCTCATGCCTCGGCCTTCTCTATCCGGCAAGAGCACGTTGCGATCCTTCCTGCCGACGGCGATTCGTCACCTCGCGGGTGGAATCTTCGATCAGTTGTTCCAGGAGGAAGGGATCAGGGCTAGGTATGTTGTTGTTGGCCATGACGATGGTGAAAGGTTATGCTTTGATCTTTGTTAAAGAAGGGGGAGCAAGTTCCCACAGACAGCGCCACTGATCGTACCTGATCAGAAGAATCGTCAAGGCGGCTGTATCTGGCTTGAAGAGCAAGATGGGGGGGGGGTACCTGCAAGGTCCTCCGATGCTTAAGTCAGTAGCTATCAGAGAATGAGGGTTTTGAGTGAAGAATTGAATACCTGACCCTCTAGTGAAAGAGGGTATTTATAGCCCCCAGCGCTGGGCCAAGGTTCCATAATTGGGCCAGATCCAATTGGAGGCCCACGTGCTAGGGAACTGCCAGAACGTCCCGTGCTAGGGCTGAGTCAGCAGGAGACTCACGTTCTGGATGCACATGGCGTAGGGTTCGGAGATGGTTGATCGAATCCTTCGCTGAGACGTGACGCGTGGTCTTCGCGCGTGGATAACTCTCGGCGGTTACCCAGTAAGTGGGCCCAAATGATTTGGGCCTGCTCGGCTAGAGTCTTCGCGCGGGGGCAGCCCTTGACGGTTGCCCAGTAATTGAGCCCAAGGGATTTGGGCCTGCTCGGCTGGTAACAAGGGTTGGGCCTGCTCGGCCCAGTCCAGAACAGGGATAAAATCAGAATAAGTTAAATAAGAGAGAGTTTGTTCTGTACGATCGTAGAATAGAGAGAAGACGTGAAGTGAGAGCTAGGGCACAGAGAACCAAGAGGAATTTTCCGAAAAGCGCGAAGGAAGAAAACGATTATTAGGAATTCGAGGTAAGGGAGTATAATCAAGTTTTTCATGATTGATATCGGGTTAAGGTAGTGGTAGTTTATTTTTGTCTTCTATGATGTTTTGATGAAAAACATGATGATTTGTGAATTAATGATGTATTTGATGTTAAAATGCCATGAGTTAATGCTTATGATGTATACTACGATGTGTTTTGATGTTATTATGTGATGTATGATGATTGTTATGTTCTTTATACTGAACCTGTAAAACTTGGATACACAATTTTTGAGAAAATTGGGGTTTTGAGAATGTGTTGGGATTGATTTTCGTACACAGAAACTATATAAATTTTTCTATTGTCGTGGTGGTAACTGGTTACCACTTTTGGAGTAACCAGTTACAGCTGAGATACCTTTTCAAAAAAATGGGATTTTCATGGGTGGTAACTGGTTACCACTTTTGAAATAACTGGTTACTGCTGTCGAATTTTGTGAGAACTGGGGTTTTGGGGAAAGGTGTAACCGGTTACCACTTTTGGAGTTACCAATTACCGCTGCGAAAAACTGAATATCCAAGCTACTTTAATTAGAGTAATTGGTTATCACTGTTCTGACTGATTTTTGAAAATTTCTAAAATTCATAACTTTAGTTCCCATAGTCCGATTCGAGTGTCGTTCGAAACGTTGGAAAGCTAACGAGACAAATTTAATTCTAAAAAGGGTTTTTGTACTTGGAAATGAATAATTTGTTGTGTGGTGGTTGTCATACCCCAAATTTGTCCCACCATTTTGATATTATCTGGCTTAGGCTTTGCATTCATGTATATACCTTCCATTATGTCATCTAACATAATCCATGCATTCATTAAACAATAAAATGGCTCGGGATCAAGGATCTAAAAAGGGTTTAGGTTCTATGTTGTTTTGAGGCTTCCACCTTCATTCAGAGGCTATTCAAGTTGTTTTCTCACCTGTCATAATTGGAAGCTAAGTTTTGATTTATGGTTATCATGGTTTCCTTCTCCTCAAGTTACAAAGCCATTATCCCTCAAGGTGCACCTAGATCGAAGGATTAGGATCTATATCCCTATGTGTATCAGGAGATTGTAGCTTCTTATAGTTGGTGTCTGAAATTGTTGTTTCATTTGAGTTTCACGGGATATAAATATTGATTTGCTCATTTGTTTTGCTCAACACAATTTCTGATTCTCATCATACAATTGTTACTTCAATTGCAAGTTAATTCAGATTGTGAGAATTAAAGTCAAAGATTCAAGAGTTGCCATTGAAATTTGAAGGTGTAAAGGTGTTAGGTAAACCAAACTTTCTTAAGATGCAAGGTGATTGGAATTTGTTCACTGAGATTTGAAGTCACTCTAAATTCAGAGATAATCAAAGCGAACCGAAGTTCTTAACGTTGAGGTGCAAGTTCTTGAGATTTAAATAACAAGTCATCATTCAAGTGCAAATGAAAAAGAGAAGAAATGCTTTACATATCGGAAACGTGTCTTCAAATTACAAAGGTATAATGTACCGTTTCGGGTTCCTTTCAAACTTCATCACAAAGTTACACCACATTATATTCAAAGTCCAAATACAAATATACAAATATCCGTTACAAAAGTTACAAAGTTCATTACACAAAGTCCTCCAAGAAATCGAAATCATTACAAAGCTGTACATTCATTCCATGTTCGAGTTTCATTACAAATTACAACAACAGAAATTCATAATCATGTTCCTAATTTTCTAATCCATTCTCAATCACAAAACCGCACCAGTTTCTTGATAAAATCCCTGCATAATTTACACACCCATTAACAGAAAAACGAACTGCTACTTGCGCCAATCAACAAAACTGACCCTGCAGAAAACTTGCCAATTAAACCACACCTGCACATATATATCATGCACAGTTAAAATCAATGTACACCATTAAGTCAAATACCAAACAGCAGCCCTGTACTTCATAAAATCATCCCTCCATCATTTTCTCAACACAGAGCCTTCACCCATCTTCTTCTCACTCCATATTCATCTCCCTCTCTGCAACTTCAATCTCTCTCCTTGCTCAATCTTCATACACTCACCTAGAGCCCTTCATCTCCACCCTTGAAGGAGCTTCAACATCTGAAGCTCCATTCAATCGGGCTATACATCCTCTCTATACCTCACTACATTAACAACAGAACTCTGATTTCGCTCAGAACAACAACTCTCATAGAGTTTTCAGAAGGAGTCGCAAATCCAAGAAAGAAAAAGAAGAAGAAGATGAAGAGGAAAGCATGAGCTAAAAAGGAATCGAGACTCACCTGAAGAAATTCTCAGCTTATCACGTTCATTTCGCACATCAAACAATTGCAAGCCGTTCTTCATTATCAAGATTGTTGCAGGTAAGTACGTTCCTCTTTACGCCTCGTTTTTCTTTCTCTGATGCCATGGTAGCTTGTAGCTTCTATCAAACTTTGGATTTATGTCGATACCCCACGTTGTTTGAGCCTTATACACCGATCCGTTTCACACTTAGGGTTAGATTTGAGAATGGTTTGAATAGGAGATGAGAGAGTGAGACAGAGAGAGATACGTTGGTGGTATAGCTGGATGGTGGCGTTTTGATTTTTTTCGATCGGAGAAGAAGGGTTATCGCCACCGTGAGTTTAGAGGAAGAAGGAGGTGAGGTCGTGAATTTCAATCGCCGTAAAAACAAACCCTAATCCCTTTCTATTTTTCTATTTTCTTTTCTAATGTTAAGTAATCCTTAATATATTAAAACAAAATACAAGTTTCCCTCCTAATCCTTAATAAGTTTCCCTCCTAACTTCTTCCTAATCAGTCATGTGCATCGCACAGGTAAAAGTACTAGTATTTGAATAAAATGAAATAGAAATTTGAATCATGATCTGGATCCAAACTCCCTGGGCCACGAATTTCACATTCTCCTCCCTTAAGCCCAGCAAAATCCCTTTTTGGTACGAAAATCTGAATGAACATGTACAGAAAACATAGTCTTTGGGCCACAGAACGCACCCCCTTTTTTAGCCCATCACACGCCCTTTTTTTGGCAATAGGTACAAGACTGTAACAAAAAAAAGCTTCCTGGGCCTCAATCCATTGGGCCTGCACAATTGCTTAGCATACTCCCTGATTTCGTTCCTGACCCCCGATCACATATTTCTCTTGTTAGAAGTTAGCTATTGACATTTTTTTTTTACTATTAATTTTTCTTTTGATAAAAACTTAAATCATAATTTTCTAGACAGATTTAGATCATTTTAAGGTTTTAATTTTGATCCCTCTAATTGATAATTTCCCACATTAAAAAAGGCCCATAAAAATGGTAGTTTGTTTAGGTTGATTTTAACTTTTAAATTCCTCCATTAAAAAACTCATAAAAATAGTAGTATTTTTAGGTTAATTTTGCACTAATACTTGAATCGTTTTTTTTAATGTTTTTGTATCATATCCATGTTATTTTTTGTATAATTATTGTGTGATTTTGTTACTTGTTTTTGGCCATATTTTTGGCCTATGTTGTTAATATCATTTGTATGCTCCCTTAAGTAGAATCATAACATTAGATCTAGATTTCCTTTGTACATAAAATAACAACTATTAGGCTAGTATTATATGATAGTCCCCCTTTCATTTATTTTCTTTTTCAACATTAAAAAACCTAATAAATACCGACGAAGATCATACCGCTGTTTTTTCATAGTGGGAAAGAAATGATTGGGACGTAGGCCCCAGTGTATTTCTTTCTTACTTAGCGGGAGAGAAATGATTGAGGCGTAGGCCTTGGTGTATTTCTTAACCGCTATTTAGAGAAATGATTGAGGTGTAGGCCTTGGTGTATGTTCTCTAAATACTCAAAACTCTTTTTGTATGATCTAAGTCACAAACAAATTTACCTTAAAAAATACACAACAAAAAACACTTAAAACACTTAATAAATGTTCAGATTTAAAACAAAGTAAGGAAGTGATGCGAAGCCTTGTAGTGGGTTTTGTCATCATGGAATTACCCCAAAAGACACCAACCAAATCCTCTCTCTCTCTCTCTCTCTCTCTCTCTCTCTCTCTCTCTCTCTCTCTCCTTTTTTAAGGGCATTGTTATTTCTGCTCGAACGCATCGTAGGTCGATCCCTTATGCAAGAGTGTGAATGTTAACTCCGCCCAACTAAAAAACACAAAAACAAACAAAAACATGTGAGACGAAGTACGACGCTATGATTCTTGAAAAGGATACGTAGGCATCAAGTCGCGGGGCTTGAACGAGCAAAATTGTAAATATTCCTTCTTATCCCCGTATTTCTTTTGCATTCATCCGCATTTAGGTTTATACATAGTTTACAACCTTTATATAGAAACAAACATAGGTGGATACCATCGAGTACGATGGGCGTGAGGGATGCTAGTACCTTCCCCTTGCGTAACTGACTCCCGTACCTAGATTCTCTGGTCGTAAGACCTTGTTATTATTCTTTGCTAGGTTTTTTGATATTCCTTTCCCTTATGGGATAAATATATTAGTTGCGCCTCTGTTCATTTTTCGCGAGCGTGTGACAATGGTATAAAATGCATTGTATTGTTTATATTGTGGTGTGACATAATCGTAAATGCATTGTTGTTCCTCGTTATATTGTGTGATGATGATTATGTGAATGATGAAGCAATTGACTACCGCGGTCGAAATATATATGACGTTATTATGCATAATGCATCCATAGCATTTTTGGATGGTGACGCGCTTGTGATGTACCTCAATCTGATTGTGCGGATTAAGTGTGTTTGTTATGTGCTCCAATTCCAAGAGGGAATCGATCCTATGAAGAGGAACTTTGGAGGGTGATGAATCAGGTGTTCATAATTTTGGTACCACATACATTGAGTCGGTGTTGTTGTATTTACATCCTGTGTGACCTTGCATGAATTTTTTTGATGAGTTGTGATGAGACGGTAATTGTGAACTATGAGATATTATGATGTTTTGACAATAAAAGATGTCTATGTGCTACTATGATGTATCGGTGAGTATGACGCATTAAAGAATGATGTGTGTTATTATAAGATGATGTTGGTTGTAATTAATAATCTTTTCCTTATATCTTTTGTAATAAAGTGTGATTGCTCGCCCTTTTTGTTTAAATGTTGCCTCCACATGGATAACGCGCAGGTGACTAGAAGTAGTTCGTAGAAGCTTTAAGGATAGCTTAGAAGTGTGTTATTTTATTCTGTTAATTAAAGGTGTCTTGCTCTGATATGTAACATTGGGTTGGGAATTCTATAGTTTGCAAATGACTATGTTTTTATGATGTTGCCATACTCTATGACGGTCTTTGATTGTTAAGACAATTTTAATACTTAATGACAGTATAACATGAGTTTTGAGAATTTAATCAAGATGACTTGAAGTTGATTCCGTTGCGATAATTTTTGGTTGAATTATTATTAGATGTATTATTTTAATTGATGTAACCCGTGTTACGAAGCAGACTCGTTGTTATGAAGTTTTTATGAGAAGTGTGACACCCTTGTGCGGTGCATTTGTTTGATTTATTTTATTAAATTATATGTGAAATATTTTTATATTTATAAGGGTGTTACACAAGACATTCCAAAAACCAGTTAATCAGGGGCAATACACTTCAGAATTCTAAACACTAGGGTGGTCGTCTCAAGATCACCAAATTTCCTGTCAAGACGGAATTCCTCAAAATCCTAAAAGGTTTGGCCATGAAAAGAGTCAATTTTATTCGTATCTCCAAAGCTTATGAAGTAAACCATGTCATACCTCGATAATATCTGATTCTGAAATAAGTGTCGGGAAATTACGCTTGCACAACATCCTACCAAAGGAACCTTCAACATAAGCCAAAGCTTCACAAAAAAATACCCACCATAGAGGCACCTACCCAATCACACCGATTATTACTCGCAATCATATATGCATTATCATGCATCCTCATCATGCATAAATCATGTCGCTGCATTCTAGCGTCGTATCATGCATATTCGTATATCATATTCCCTTAGTAGAAAACCATATTCGAACAAACCTTACAAAATGAAAACTTCGCCTCGTTCGACACCTTAATCCAGATCCAGCCTCGTTTGGCACCTTAAACATATTCGGCTTTGTCCTCCATTCAAATAGAGAATTTCGCCTCGTTCGACATCTCCCTGAACCTAGCCTCGTCTGACTCTCTTTGAAATCCAGCTTGTCTGGCACCTTAATAAAAAAATCCCGCCTCGCCTGGCACCTTAATAAAAAATCCATCCTTGTCTGACACCTTAAACGAAAACCCAACATAGTCTGGCACTTTCTAAAAGCCCAGCCTCGTCCGACACTCTTTAGAACCTCATCTCATACGACACCTAAAAAATCCTAACCTCGTCCGACATCCTTCAAAACCCCGTCTCGTCCAGCATATCCAAGAGTATTTTACCTCGTCTGATAACCCTACAAAAAAACCTAAACCCAGCTTCCCATGGAATTTTCAATAAATAAAAGCCTAAACTTACACAGCCTGACCATCCCATCTCATGCATCATTCCCTACATACATAAAACATATCTTCCAAAACTCATATGTGTTGATCTCTAGTTTTACAACACTCGTATATGTTAATCCTTATCTTTACAACACTCATTCATGATGACCTCATCTTTTCAACACTTGTCCTTATTGATCTTATCTTTTCAACACTCATTTGTGTTGACCTCATCTTTCTAACACGCTTCCATGTTGACCTTATCTTTCTAACACTCGTCCATGTTGACCTTATCTTTCCAACACTTGTCTGTGTTGACCTTATCTTTCCCACACTCTTCTATGTTGACCTTATCTTTCCAACAGTCGCCCGTGTTGATCTCATCTTTCCAACACTCGTCTGTGTCGACCCTTACTTCCCAACACTCGTACGTGTTGACTTTATCTTTCTAACACTCGTCTGTGTTGACTTTACCTTATCGAAACTCGTCCATGTTGACCTTTATCTATCAAACACTCGTCTATGTTGACCCTTACTTCCCAAACTCGTCTGTGTTGATCTTTACTTTATGACACTCGTCCATGTCGATCTTTACTTTCCAACACTCGTACATGTTCACGCTTACTTCCCAACACTCGTCCATGTTGATCGCATCTTTCTAACACTCGTTCGTGTTGATCTTTACTTTTTTACAATGGTTCGTGTCGATCTCATGTTAGCTCCACCTTTCAAACAAATTGTTCATCAACCTATCTTCCCAACATTCATCTGTGTTAACCATTTTCTTTCCCGCACTCGTCCATGTTGATATTGATCCTTCCTAATCCACTTGATATCTTAAAATCTATTGGTCCATTGCATTTCCCTAATGAATCTTCCCTTTGGAATTCCTTGAAAAAATCATATCATTAATCCCCACTGAGTTTACTTTCTATTTTCATATCCCCAAAAGAATAAATTTGCAATAAGTACATTTTTTGCATTGCATTACACTTCTACCCAAGGGACAAAATTTGGGTCCTTTATTTTGTATTTAATTATCTTCCACCACTAATATCATAAAGACTTAGGTCATTCATGTTACCTGGCTAAAAGATAATTAAATAGGGGCAATTTTCTCCAGTTGCCCCCAGTAGAGTTCCCAAGTGTCGTGGTGTGAACATACTCAATCACAACACTCGAAATACAAACAAAGTTGCCCCTAAACTTTATTTGTTCCAAAAGGAAAAGAAATATATCGATAAACCCGCGAAAGAAAATAAAAATGGTCATCTCAACCCTAAGCGAGTTCAAAAGACGATTATGCAAGTGGAAGGTATTAGTATCTCTCCCATACGTTGTACTCAAAGAGACCCATTTACTTAGTTTTGTGAAATATTTTTAGCTTATGTTACTTGCGATCTTCTACTTATTATGGGAGAAATAAATGAATTTTTTTTGGTATTTTATTAATGGGCTCGACAAGATTTCGCAATCCTGTGCTTACGTATCCTCATAATGCAATGAGAAAATTAGAGCTTCGTAGTTCGTGGGAGAACTTAAAGATTTTCGGTTTGGGCTACGCAGAAGAGTGTCTACTTCAACACGAACGAGAGTTGAAGAAAGAAAATGTTGTAGTTTGTTCAAGTCAACATGGACGAGTGTTGGGAAAAAAAGTAAAAGATATTGTCTAACGAGACTTTGGATCTCGATCCTACGTATAATGAGGAACTCAAGACATACGTAGTTCTTCAGAAATATGCTAAGTTGGGTTAGGTTTGAAAAATGTCTTGATAATAATCACGTGTTTTGGATTTTTGAAAATAATTTTGTTTGGTTTTAAAAGTTACACGTGGACAAAAAAAGTAAAATGACGATCACACGTAGGCGAGGAAGAGTTGATTGGTTGATTGATTGTTTTTAAGTGAACGATCACACTTAGGCGAGAAAATGAAAGTTGATTGATGATGCATTTAAAATTGAATTATGGAAAAGGCTTAGCGTTGGACCATGGATTGAAAACTTGAAAATGAATATGATTTGAAAAGTTTGAATTAAAGTGAGTAAACAATGAGTTCCGTTAAATATGATATTATACAATGGTTCAAATTAAGTGAAAAGAAAATTTAAGATATTAATCAAATTTTTTTTTGATAATTTTGAAAAGGGTTCATTTTAGTTGGTTTTGGTTTTTTACTAATTAAGAAAAGCAAAATAAACATTCATAGCAAATACCCACACCCCAACCAAAATTCAAAATCTCTATCCACTATTTTTGTATCGGTTACATTGCGAGATTATAAGAATAGGCAGAAAAATAAAATACAAATAAGAGAATGGGGATACATTCAAAATAATAATGGATATTAAATGAAAATGCAAAAAATAAAGTAAATAAAACATAAAATAAATAATTAGAGAGAAGAGGATTTACTATAAATAATTAAGGTGAGTATAAATGATATGAAATCAATAATAAAATAAGATTGATGCCTTTAATAATATACAAATGTAAAAATAGGACAAAAACATAAAAGAAATAGTAAAAACAAGATAAATACTAAAAAATTAATTACTTGAAATTAAAAATAAAAATATGTTTTGGATTTTTTAATATATTAGAAGATTAAATTTTAATTGGTGCACAAAAAATAAAATCGAAATCAGAAAATGAATTAGAAACATGAAGAATAAAAAAAATAAATGAAAAACAAGTTAGACCATTATATTAAGATGAATCAAATCAATCGACCTTAAACAGACAAGCCTAGGCTAGCTCACGTTGGCTGGAGCACATGAGATTCGTGTGAGAGTGGTTGTGCCACCTTGCCCTTTGCAAGAAGAGTAGATATGATGCATGGCCTGTTAGAAAATGCTTCAAAGTCAAACGGATCCAGGCTGGAATCGTGAACGGATCACTTTTCTTATAGTATTTCAAGCACTCTCGAATGTCTTAGAGTTTCGATGCAGGAATACCCAGGATAATTCAGCCTTATCGAGTTTGCGCAAGACCGGCGAAAACTCGAATGCAACGAAGTGTGCTCTGGAATTATTAAGAGGGATTTCGGTTTTTGTGATGTGTTTTCTGAATCCGGAATCATCCTTTTATATGTCATGTTAATATTGTTTCAAAGATAGCGACCCTTGATGAAACGATATATTTTTAAAAGTTATGACTATTAGCACTTACACTGGTTCATGCACCATTTGCATGGTTTCACTTCTGCAGTATTTCGTGAACAGTTGCCAACTTTCCGAATTCAAAATTCAAATCACGGACACTAAGAAAAATGTAACAACCGGCCAAAGGCCGACCGTCTCCCGCCAGAGCCTCCTCATTAACGTCGCGAATAGCCCGATCGCTTCGATGCGACTTTCCTAAGTGCTCAAGTGCCATCTACAAGCCACCACTAGCGCCTCTACGCCCACGTTCCCAGACCCGGAGTCGGAGCCGAAGTCGTTGTCGCCGGTGGCGACATCGGCGAGTGGTTGTAGGATTGAGACAAGTGGCATAATGCTTGGGACCACCACATTTGTCAATGTGGCACTTTATCCTTTTTTTTCCTTTTGTTGAGTTAATTGTATTAACTCTTTATAAAGACTTTCAAAGTGAGTGAGTCTTTCAATGTGAGACTTTATTACATGCATTTATTAGAATTTACTCACTTTCACTATTATGTCATTTTAGAACACAACTTGTAATGTTCATTGAATAAACTACAATAATCCCCCACTTGTTCTAATAATCCAATTCCAGAAAATAGAAGATAAAAGTGTTAATATAGTTAGGTATCTTTCAATTTGAACTTAACCTTAGTAAAGACAACGCAAAGCCTAATCGGAACGTTAGGTAGCTATGATTTGAACCATTATCCCATGTGATTAGATCAGCATTGTTATACACACACTTTTAGAGTTTATTCGCCTACATATCTTGCCTAGCACTATTTATGGCCATGTGCTTTTCCTGTTTTCATGAATTTTTCATGAGAAAAACTCCAACTCTTACTTTGAGACGACACCATCTCGAAATTCATATAGGTGAAGTTTCATTTGTATCTCTTCAGATACATATCCTCGATATAGAACTTCATTAAGAGTTTCTTTAAAAATCAACCCTCAATTTCTAATAGTCAACATCGTCATGGAATGTTGCACCAAATTCTAAATCAACAACTTGTTGTTACCCATTGAATCTTAGGCTAAGATGTATTAACTTCATATTGGGTTGATATCATTGTTGAAACCCTTATTTATGGAGTTTTAAACCCATACCTTTAGAGGTAGACTTTACTAAATCTTTGGTCAGTGGTTTAGTAAAAGGATCAGCCAAATTATAGCTTGTTTGTATATATGTCAGTGAAATGATTCCATCCTTTATCATTTTTATCACAAGAGAGTGTCTAAGAACTATGTGTCTAGACTTTCCATTATATACTTCACTGAATGCTCTAGCCAGGGTGGCTTGACTATCACAATGTATCAACACTTTTGAGACATCATCTTTAGCTAATGGGACATCCAATAAGAGATCTCTCAACCACTCTGCTTCTTGTCCAGTTGACGCAAGAGTCACAAACTCTGACTCCATGGTTGAGAGAGTAATGCACATTTGTTTCTTACTCTTCCAAGAGATCGCACCTCCAGCTAATGTGAATATCCACCCAATTTTAGATTTATAATCTCCAACGCTTGATATCCAACTTGCGTTGGTATATCCTTCTAGTATGGCAGGAAACTTACCATAATGAAGGCCAAGACTTTTAGTCTTTAACAAATATCCAAAAATCCTTGTTATCGCCTTCCAATGTTCATCATTTGGATTTCTAGTAAATGTATTCATTTTACTAACCGCAAATGCTATGTCTGGTCTAGTACATTGCATTAAGTACATTAGACATCCAATTGCACTTGCATAATCCAATTGTGCCATGGATCTATCATTGTTCTTTTGAAGTTTGACACTAGGATCGAACGGAGTGTTTACTTCCTTAAAGTTAAGGTGTTTGAACTTTTCCAACATTTTTTCAATATAATGTGTTTGATTAAGTTCATAACCCCCGTTATTTCGTTTTACTTTGATCCCTAGTATAGTGTCAACTAATCCAAGATCTTTCATCTTGAATGTGGAAGTTAGAAAACCTTTTATTTCTAAAATTCCATTCATTTCATTGCTAATAATCAACATGTCATCAACATATAGACATAGAAATATTATAGCATTTCCACACACTTTTGTGTACAAGCATTTGTCACAAGAGTTTGGAATGAACCCATTTGAAAGTATGGCAATGTCAAATTTTTTATGCCATTGTTTTGGTGCTTGTTTTAAACCGTATAAAGATTTGACAAGTTTACATACCTTTTGTTCATTTTCATGAAGTATGTAGCCTTCAGGTTGCTCCATATAGATTTCCTCGTCGAGATCGCCATTTAGGAATGCTGTTTTAACGTCCATTTGATGTACAATAAGGTTGTTCAAGGAAGCTAGTGCAAACAATATTCTAATCGTCGTAGTTTTTGCTACTGGTGCATATGTATCAAAATAATCAATACCTTCCTTTTGTCTAAATATTTTTGCAACTAGTCTGGCCCTGTAGGTGTTTAATGTACCATTGTTGTGATACTTCTTCCTAAACACTCATTTGCATCCAATGGGTCTTGATCCCTTTGGAAGATCAACTAGTTCCCAAGTATGGTTTGACATAATTGAATCCATTTCATCTTGGATAGCATCCTTCCAAAAAGAAGCGTCTCTAGAATTCATTCCTTCTTTATATGTTTTAGGATCATCTTCAGTTTGAAGAATAATATGAATTTTATGAACATCATTCTTGTTATTTCCTTCAACTAGATAAACGAAAATAAGTTGAGAATCGATTTAATCTGGTCCTAGAACCTTATTCCTACATGCCCTTTTGCTTCTTCTTGGTTCGGGTTGTGTTTCAACAATCCGCGTCGAATCATTTTCACAAAACTCTTTGATCGTGGGATTCTCTGGTTCCTTATTCTTTGTGATAAGATTTTCGAAGAATTCCACATCTCTAGATTCGAAAATTACATTATACTCTAAATTTAAAAGTCTATATGCTTTGCTATTTTGTGCATATCCTATGAAGGAACATCTGATCCCTCGAGGACTTAATTTTGTTCTTTTGGGACCCATATTTTTGTAATATGCCACACACCCCCACACTCTAAAATAATCAATATTTGGTGATCTTCCTTTCCATTTTTCATATGGAGAAATTCCAGTTGTTTTTAATGGAATTCTATTCATTATGTGACATGCGGATAATAATGCTTCACTCCACAAATTAAATGGCAACTCTGAATGCATTAACATAGCATTCATCATTTCTTGATATGTTCTATTTTTTCTTTTGGCCATGCCATTTTGTTGTGGTGTGCGAGGCGTAGAACATTCATGTATTATGCCATATTCTTCACAATATGCATCAAATTCTGCCGAGAAGTATTCACCACCTCTATCACTTCTAAGTACGTTTATGGTAGTACTTAATTGATTTTTGACTTTCGCTTTATAAGTTTTAAAAGCATTAAAGGCATCATCTTTATGCTTTAAGAGGTATACATGTGTGAACCTAGAACAATCATCGATAAATGTTATAAAATAACAATTTCCCCCACGGGTCAATATTCCATTGAATTCACACAAGTCAGAGTGCACAAGATCAAAAACATTTATTTTTCTTTCAACACTTTTGAAAGGTTTCTTAATCATTTTAGACTTAACACATATTTTGCATTTTCCGAAATCATGAATGTTACATGATATCAACCCAGATTTAATTAGTCCATTCATAGTACTAATATCAATACGTGCTAATCTAGAGTGCCATAATGAAATGGATTCAAGCATATAAGCAGAATTAGAAATTTCATTAATAATATTGTTGGTAGTACAAAGTTTGATCATTCCTTCAGCGGAATATCCTTTTCCTACAAATATACCATTACGGGTCAATATTAACTTGCCCGATTCATATACAGATTTAATGCCCGGTTTTCCCAACAAGTCCCCACTAACAAGGTTTCTATTCATGTCGGGAACATGAAGAACATTGACAAGAGTGACTTTCTTTCTATAGGTGAAGTTGAGTTAGACGGATCCTGTTCCAACGACTCTTGATCGCACTTCATTTCCCATTTTCACTTCCTGTCCATCATTGACTTTGGTATAGGTTTTGAATGCCGCTTTATCATAAGATACATGTACAGTTGCACATGTGTCATACCACCATCCTTGGACTTTTCCTTTGATGGCCATAATTTCACTTACAGTAGCGATTATGTCGTCATTGACATGAACAACATTAACCTCAGTTTTGGGCTTGTTGTGCCTGCAATCTCGAGCATAATGTCCAGGTTTGCCACATGCATAACATCCATTTTTTGTATCTTTTTATCCGCAGAGTTTTTGAACCTGTTAAAATCTTTCTTTGGACCAAGATAGTTTTTTGTGCCATCATATTTTTTCTTTCCCTTTGCAGCAACAGTATTTTCCTTTGCAAATCCAGCGGACTCGGTCTTTTCACGATCCTTCGTTTCTTCCTCGATTCGAAGGTGTTTATGAAGTTTCTCCAATGAGAGATCCTCAGAACTATGCATCAATTTCTTTCTGTATACTTTCCATGAAGGTGGCAATTTTGATATGATTGCACCAACTTGAAAAGCTTCAGGAACATCAATTTTTACGGCCTTTATTTTATTCACGAGAACCTGTAACTCGTGTACTTGTGCAAGAATAGGCTTGGAATCCAACATTTTAAAGTCAAAGTATTTAGATATTAAGAACTTTTTCGTACCTTCTTCTTCGGCCTTAAATTTGAATTCAAGTGCTTTCCAGATTTCCTTTGCAGATGCGGTATCAGTGTAGAGATCATAGAGACGATCGGACAATGTGTTCAGAATATGTCCACGACATAACAATTCATCTTCCTTACGTTTCTTTCTCTCCTTTTTGATTTCATCGGTGTCATTCGCAGTTGGTTGTGGAATTTCCTCCAAGTCAGGATCCAAGACATATTGAATTTTCAGAGTAGTTAGGAGAAAAGTCATTTTGTCTTGCCAACAGGTAAAGTTTGTTCCATCAAAACGATCTAGTTTCACAAGGTCCTGGTTCATGATTTTGATGCTTGAAACAGAAGCGTCAGTGGCCATGGTTTGATATACTTTAAGATTGTTAGAAATTTTATGTTTCAATCGAGAGGACCGAGGCTGAAATCGTGAATGGAATCACTTTCCTTAAAGTATTTCAAGCACTCTCGAACGTGTTAGAGTTTCGATGCAGAAATACCCAGGATAATTCAGCCTTATCGAGTTTGCGCAAGACCAGCGAAAACTCGAATGCAGTGAAGAACGATCTGGAATTATTCAGAGGATTTTCGGATTTTGTGATGTGATTTCCTAATGCGGAATCATCTTATATAGGCCATGAAAATATTGGTTTCAAAGGTTGCGACCCTTAATGAAACAATATATTTTCAAAAGATATGATTGTTGCACTTACACTGGTTCATGCACCATTTGTATGGTTTCACTTCTGCATGATTTCATGAACAGTTGCCACCTTTCCGATTCAAAATTCAAATCACGGACACTGAGCAAAATGTAACAACCGGCCGAAGGCCGGTCGTCGCCCGTCGGAGCCGCCTCATTAACGTCGCGAATAGCCCGGTCGCTCCGATGCAACGTCTACAAGCCGCCACTAGTGCCTCTACGCCCCCGGAGCCGGAGTCGGAGCCGGTGCCTCTACGCCCCCGCGAGTGGTTGTAGCATTGGGACAAGTGGCATAATGCTTGGGACCACCATATTTGTCAATGTGACACTTTATCCTCTTTTGTCCTTTTGTTGAGTTAATGGTATTAACTCTTTATAAAGACTTTGAAAGTGAGTGAATCTTCCAATGTGGGACTTTATTAAATGCATTTATTAGCATTTACTCACTTTCATCATTTTGTCATTTTAGAACATCACTTATAATAAATTACAAGAATTGCAATGATAAAAAATACGCGAAGAGAGCAATGTTTCATGGCTTGAATCATAAGATAATGAAAAAGAGAGATAACTCAGAAGAGAAAGCAATTTTTAGATCTGTTTTAAGAAGATATCTCAAAAGCGTTTAATAAAACACAAAACTAAATAGAGTGAGTAGAGTTTCCATTTGTGTCTAGTAAGACAAAAGGGGTGATAGTTATTTTTAATGGAAAGACAAAACTAAGTATTATTATTTACCAAATTAATGACACATCACATCATATGCACACATGCACATCATACATATGTATAAATTTTTTTAATTCAACAAAAAATTACAATCTCTCTAATCCATTTATAAAAGACAATTGAATCAACAACAAATTGTATATTTAATTCATGTATTAAACCAAATGCATAAAAATTCAAATACATCAATTTTTTTTTTTTTTGGAAAAAAGTAAATACATCAAGTGTTGTTGATTCTAATGTCCCTTCCAAAAATGTACTATACCAAATATTTTTTAATGGATTTAATGTTCAATAAAACTATTAATTAATTTCATCACTAACCATTTTTGACTAATTTGAGTTGCATTCTTCCTTCACTAACCATTTTTGACACCATTTATTTAATTGTTAGGAATGATTTTCTAATTTTTTATTTATTTATTCGTCATTGAGTGGGTTTGATTTCATCAATAATTCAATAAGGTAGTGTCATTCTTTGTCATTGTCATGAAATTACACAAGTCCTTTGTCAATGAGATGTATGTTATAATAACCATTAGATCAATAATCCATGAACGGCTGAGGTACTATTCCAATTCTTGTGTTTCTTCATAGACTCAAAAACTAAAGTTTCTAAAACAGTCATTCACTTAGTTTTGTTTTTTCATTAGAAATAACTATCACCCCTTTTGTCTTACTAGACACAAATGGAAACTCCACTCACTCTATCCACTCACTCTATTTAGTTGTGTTTTGTTAAACGTTTTGTATATCTTCTTAAAACAAATCTAAAAATTGCAATTGTGTGCTCATTTAACCTTTTGTTTAATTGATTTCCATAACTACTATATTCCTGCTTGTCTCTATAAATAGTCCCTAACTATTTGTTGATTTTCATTGAAAAGTGAAAAGATGGCTACCCGTATCAACTAGGGGTGGCAATTGAATCCATTAAATTAAAATCCATCCACCAAAAAATCCATCCAATCCAACCACCAAATAAAAAAATAACATAATGGATGGATTAAATCCATCCAATTATATACATGGATGAATCCAATCCATCCAACACATTTTGATAATCCAATGGATTATTTTTATTTTATACTTTAAATGGTTTAAATTATTTTTTAATAAAATATGAAAATACAAAAAATCGAGTTTCTTCATAAAATTGAAAAAATTGAGTTTTTTCTGAAAAAATGAAAAAATTGTGTTTTTACGAAAAACGGAAAAAAAAGTTAGTTTTTTCAAATAAACGAAAAATCGTGTTTTTTCGGAAAGACGAAAAATCGTAGTTTTTTTGGAAACACAAAAAAATCGAGTTTTTTCAGAAAAACGAAAAAAAATTGAGTTTTTTCCCGAAAAACGAAAAAAAATCAGGTTTTTCCGAAAACACAATAAAGTCGAGTTTTTTTTTTCGGAAAAACAAAAATATCGAGTTTTTTTGGGGGAAACGAAAAAATCGAATTTTTTTCGGAGAAATGAAAAAAGTCGAGTTTTTTTGGGGAAAACGAAAAAATCAAGTTTTTTTTTTCAAAGAAACGAAAAAAGTCGAGTTTTTTTTTCAAAAAATGAAAAATCGAGTTTTTTTCGAAAAACGGAAAAAGTCGAGTTATTTTCCCGAAAAACGAAAAAAGTCGAGTTTTTTGTTAGAAAAATTAAAAAAGTCGAGTTTTTTTTTTGGAAAAATGTAAAAAATCGAGTTTTTTTTTTTGGGAAAACGAAAAAATTTAGTTTTTTCAGAAAAAACGAAAAAATCGAGTTTTTTTCGAAAAACGAAAAAAGTCGAGTTATTTTCCGTAAAACAAAAAATGTCGAGTTTTTTTGTCAGAAAAACGAAAAAATCGAGTTTTTTTCCGGAAAAACAAAAAAATTCGATAAAAGATCAACAATTTGTCATATGATCAAAATAATTTTAAAACTTAAATGTGATTAGTTGATAGGATAACACATATGAGAATAACATTTTTATGTGAGAATATGATAATGAATCTGAATTATTAGATTTTAAAATAAATTGTGGGGATTATGTGTCAAACTTTTCTTTTCTCTCTTCCTTTCATCGTTTCTCATATCTATAGAGAACCAAACACTTGTGCGATTTTTTTTGACTAATTTGAGTTGCATTCTTCCTTCACTAACCATTTTTGACACCATTTATTTAATTGTTAGGCCGTGACGCTGGGCGGTTCTGGCCCATCAAGAACTTTTGTGAAAGCCACTAAAGGGGTAAACGCCACGAATCCTGCAGCAAACACAGAAGCTTGTAAATCTCTTTTCTATTGTTCATCAGAGATAGAAAAAAACAGATATGTTAAAGCCAAAGTGGGCGTTACCAGAAGTCCAGGACAAGCCTACTGCATAGCTAAAAGTCTTCTGGAAGAGGGTATTTTCACAATTTCTGCAACAGCTCTGGGCCCTAACTTATGTCTGTTGGAGGAGAATATAGATGGAGATCTGGAGACCCTATTAAAGACGGAGGCGACTGGAAGAATCATTGGTTCAAAGAAGTCAGAGAATGGAGAAAATCGAACGCGGAGTGCGCGATAGTAGCTTGGATATCTATCTTTGGCATACCCTATTTCGTTAGGAACGAGAGATTCATCGATTCTTTATTGGCTGACATCGGCAAAGTTGTAAACCCCCAAAGCATTAGTCAAAAACCTAACAGACTGGATGTTCTAAATCTTATGATATACACAGATTTAGTGGACCAAATCAGAAATAGAGTGAAAGTTAGCATAGATGGGATTTGGTACAACTTACTTATCATTGAGGAATTCTCTCTGCACAAGGAGGACTCGGACGAACCTCCATGGCCATATAGCTCTTCTTTAGACGAAGAAGACACGGTTTCTTCACCGGGAACCACCTTTAGCGCCGATTACTCTTGCCATCACGCAGTTCTCAGCCCCAGACCGTCGCGGTCTCATCATCAGCCGCGGCCACCGCCTGCCTTCTCCGGATCCAAACCTAACCCGTCTCGGGAAGCGAAACACCACAAAGCAGGCGATGTTGACGGTTTGTCAGCGGCACAAAAGTTTGAAGGGGACAGGTCAGGAAAACAGATGGATTTGTACAAAGGCATTAATTGCGAAGACTCATCTGCGGATAACCTCGATGCACTTTCTGGAAAAGCGATAACCTCAGACCCTATTTCCTTGATCTCTTGCAGCGCCGTTGCCGAGAGTACTGCAAAAAAGGATTCGAGGAGAGAAGATTTTGAAGGGGTGGAAAAGGTGGGCCCAACAGGTTTAGTAATTGAATGCAATACGTTTATTAAAACAGGAAGTTTCAAAAAAGATTATCCAGATGGGGACCACTTGCTATTGGTGACGGAAGCCACTTGTCCTAAGGACCAAGTCAACAATATTATAGCAGGATTTCCAAAGTGTGATGTGGCAAATTCGGTAGGACCCAGCAAAGTCAACAAGATACATGAAGAAAATGAGGAGACTTCGGGCAGAAACTCCTACGTCTCAAAGTCTTTCAATTCGCCTAACAATCTCAACTCCTCTAACATGCCCAAAAATCATTTTTCCTTTCTGTTGAAGAAAAAGAACCCCATAATTAAGAAGAAAGGAGCAAGTAGTAGGAATAAACATAATCTATGATTTGATGAATAGTGCCAAAAGGTGAAAAATTCAAAAAAAACTAGGAAAAAAATCAGGGAGGTGCTGGACTTAGGAGAAAAAGTCTTGGATTTCTCTCACCCTATCCAGCGCAGGAATCAGCAAGATTTGGAAACACCTCAGAGTTCTGAACTTCATTCCAACCACAAAAAAAAGCTTTTTGTCAAGAAGAACTACCTCTCGGGAGGTCTTCCTCTATCTTGTGAATCCATCTCTAGCTCCGATATACGAAACTGCAACAACAGAGGAACATACGGTGCGAACAATCATGCTTCGGAGGGACTATGGAATTCTATAACAAGGCTGGGAATCACAAACATTTCTGACAAATTCGACCCGATCAAAAGCTTGAAGATAATGGAGTCAAGGGACCACAAAGGGGAGAAGGAGACAAAGGGGACCCAAATCCATGTATCCCCATGATAATTCTGTCGTATAATTTGCGTGGTGGTGGAAATCGGGCGAAGTGTAAGAGAGTCAGATTTCTAATTCAAAAAGATGATGTTGATATTTGTTTCATCCAAGAAACAAAACTTAGTGGAATAGGATTGAGTGTTGTCAAAGAGATGTGGAGAAATATTGATGTTGAATGGTCTTTTTTGGATGCTAATGAAGCTTCGGGAGGCATTCTTACCATGTGGAAAAAAGATTTATTTTCTCTAAACTATAGTTTTAGAGGCGATGGTTATCTTGGTCTATGCGTGGAGAAGGAGGGTAAACTCATTTACTTTGTAAATGTCTACGCTTCTTGTGACAAAGTTACTAGAAGGAGGACTTGGAAAAATATTTGCGAGTTCAAGAACAATAACTTAGACGGATCTTGGTGCGTTGGTGGAGACTTCAATTCTATTTCTTCATTAGATGAAAGAATTGGAGTTACTAATGGTGGTCATAGTAGGGAATCAAGATTCTTTAACGAGTTCATAGAGGCAATGGATTTGGTGGACCTTCCCACTATTGGCGGCAAGTTCACTTGGTTCAAAAGTAACGGGAAGGCTATGAGTAGGCTCGATAGATTCCTCCTTTCGGAGAGTTTTGTAGAAGATTGGAAGGTCGTATGGCAACACATAGGTGAGAGGGACGTGTCCGACCATGCTCCCATTTGGTTGAAAGAGAATAGAAAGGATTGGGGTCCTAAGCCATTCAAGTTCAACAACTTGTGGATTAATCATGACGATTTTGGTAGTTTTATGGAAGAGGAGTGGAGAAAGATAGTAGTCAAAGGAAGAGGAGACTATTGCTTGGTTGAAAAGTTGAAAACTCTTAAAAGCCGGATCTCTTGGTGGAACAAAACGGTCTTTGGGTGGATTGACCTCAAAATTGACAAAGATGCGAAAGAAATGAACTCTTTAGATAACTTGTTTGCTCATTTTGCAGGTAACATTCCGGATGATGTGGTTAACAAAAGGTCGAAAGTGGCGGAGGATTTTTGGGAAAACCTAAACAAAAAAGAAGGATTACTTAGACTTAAATCAAGACAACTTTGGCTCGCCGAAGGGGATGATAACACACGTTTCTTTCACAATTCCCTAAAAGATAGAAGAAGAAGGAACTCCTTATGTGTTATTGAGACTAGGAGGGGTAGATTGGAAGAGGTCATGGAGATTAAAGATTTCATTTTCAAACACTTCGAAGGGTTTTTTAAAGAAGAGGCGTGCTTTAGACCGGAGCCACAAGGGATCAATTTGAAGTCTTTATCTTTTGGAGATTCCTCGAACTTAGAAAAACCTTTTTTCGAAGAAGAATTTAAGGACGCTATTTGGTCGTGTGATGGGAACAAAAGTCCGGGCCCGGACGGCTACTCATTGGAATTCTTTAAAAGGTTTTGGGTTCTTCTTAAAGATGACCTCATGAAGCTTTGCAACGACTTCCATGCTAAAGGTACGCTTGTCAAAGCTATCACCTCCTCCTTCCTAGCGCTTATCCCTAAAAAGAAAAATCCACAAGACTTGTCCGAGTACCGCCCTATTAGTTTAGTGGGGAGCATTTACAAGATCCTTTCAAAGATTCTAGCGGCTAGAATGAGAGGTGTGTTGGATAAATTAGTTTCTTCTAATCAAACCGCCTTTGTTCCGGGTAGGAGTATGATGGATGGGGTTTTAATGGTTAACGAGATCCTTGATTGGGCTAAAATAAAGAAGAAAGGGTGTCTATTTCTTAAAGTGGATTTTGAAAAGGCATACGACTCTATCTCATGGAATTACCTTAGGTGGATTATGGGAAGAATGGGGTTCGGGAAGAGATGGTTGAAATGGATGGAATCTTGTATCTTCACTAGTCACATGTCCGTGTTGGTAAACGGAAGCGCCACCAAAGAGTTCAAAGTTCAAAGAGGTTTACGTCAAGGTGATCCGATTTCTCCCTTTCTTTTTGTCATAGCTAAGGAAGGCCTTAGCGCTCTCATGAACAAATCGGTGGAGGTAGGGGACTTTAAACCGCTCAAATATGGAGAAGATGATTTTGTGGATATACTCCAATTTGCGGATGATACCATAATCATAGAAGAACCCACATGTGATAATCTTTGGAGTATGAAAGTGTTGTTAAGAGGCTTTGAACTTGTCTCCGATTAGAAAATCAACTTTCACAAAAGTAACGTTTTTGGCATTCATATAGGAGAGTGGCTTTCTACATCGGCTACCTCTTTCCTTTCTTGCAAAAAAGGTTCATTTCCTTTCAAATTTCTTGGAATTTGGGTTGGAGAAGGTGCTAGTAAGAGGAGAGTGTGGAAGGATGTGGTTGCTAACATAAAGTCAAGGTTGTCGTCTTGGAAGGGGAGAAACATATCCATAGGCGGAAGGGCGACTCTTATTGGATCGGTGCTTAATGCTATTCCAATTTTTACTCTTTCTTTTTTTAAAGCTCCAAGCAAAACTATTCAAGAGATTAGAGGTCTTCTTAGTAATTTCTTGTGAAACGGGAATGCGAACAAAACAAGCATTCATTGGGTGAAGTGGGAGAATGTTTGTAAACTAAAGGAGAAAGGCGGGTTAGGTATTAGAGATGTTGACGATATGAATAAATCTCTTCTTCTCAAATGGAAGTGGAGAATTTTGAAGGAGGATAATGCAATTTGGAGTAGATTTCTACTTTTGAGATATCGAAATCCAAAATTTAAAGTGCTAGCATCTAGTGGGGAAGTTCTAAACCGGGACGATTCTAGTTGGTGGAAAGATATCATTCTTAACGACTTCAAAAAGGAGGATTCTGTTGATGGCTTCAATGATTGGGTAATATGTGACTTCAAGCAAGGCAACACCATTCTTTTTTGGCATAGTAGTTGGTTGGGTGATCAAACTCTTCGCGAATCCTTTCCGCTTTTGTTCGATCTTTCAACCAATAAACTTTGCAAGGTTAGTGAGGCCATTTCTTGGAATAACGGTGTTTTCTCTTGGAATTTAGGTGTTCCCATGGGTATTGATGGATTGGACTCTTTGGGACCGAATTTGCTTCATCAACCCACAAATGGCACCTCCATGGCCATTTCTCTTCTCATGAGGGATCTAAAAGTGTTGTTGGATAGAATTACTCCGAATACCGTGGACTATGATGATTTCCATTGGAAACTAACTTCTAACGGTGTGTTCTCGGTAGCAAGCGTGTCTTCTTTGGTGTCCAACTCTAAAGATATAGCTTGGCCATCTAATACAATCAAATTGTTGGATGTCATGTGGAAAGCAAATATACCGAAAAAGGTTAAAATTTTCTCTTGGAGATTCTTTATCAAAAGACTTCCCCTAAAAGATCTTTTGGCTTATAGAGGTATTAATCTTACTTCTCTTGATTGTCCTTTTTGCTCTTATCACCCGGAATCTTCGGAACACCTCTTCTTCCAATGTCAAATAACAAAAACGGTTTGGGAGAAAATCTACCCTTGGTTGGGAAATGACTTGGAGTTCTCTTTGGAAGAGTTCAAAAGCTTCGGTTGTATCCAAGAAAAGGCGAAGAAATCCAACATTAGAGTAAACTAAATTCAATTTGGTTAGCCCTAATTTGGTGCATTTGGACCATGAGAAATGCTATTATTTTTGATAACGCTTCTTTTAGCTTTGAAACGGTCATCTCCAATATCTTGTTCTTCTCTTGGAGATGGTTATGTAATAGTGATTCTACTACTAGGAGTATTTTTTACGATTGGTACAAATTACCCCTAAACTGTTTCAACTCTTTATAGAGTTCCCGTTGTAAGGGTTGCACCCCTAGTGCGATTTCTTATATCATTGCTTATTGAAAAAAAAATTGTTAGGAATGATTTTCTATTTTTTTATTTATTCGTCATTGAGTGGGTTTGATTTCATCAATAATTCAATATATAATCTTATTTTAAAATAAAATAAAATAAGGTAGTGTCATTCTTCGTCATTGTCATGATATTACACAAGTCCTTTGTCAATGAGATGTATGTTATAAAAACCATTAGATCAATAATCCATGAACGGCTGAGGTACTATTCCAATTCCTGTGTTTCTTCATAGACTCAAAAACTAAAGTTTCTAAAACAGTCATTTACTTAATTTTGTCTTTCCATTAGAAATAACTATCACCCCTTTTGTCTTACTAGACACAAATGGAAACTCCACTCACTCTATCCACTCACTCTATTTAGTTGTGTTTTGTTAAACGTTTTGTGATATCTTCTTAAAACAAATCTAAAAATTGCAATTGTGTGCTCATTTAACATTTTGTTTAATTGATTTCCATAACTACTATATTCCTACTTGTCTCTATAAATAGTCCCTAACTATTTGTTGATTTTCATTGAAAAGTGAAAAGATGGCTACCCGTATCAACTAGGGGTGGCAATTGGATCCATTAAACTAAAATCCATCCACAAAAAAATTCATCCGATCCAACCACCAAATAAAAAAATAAGATAATGGATGGATTAAATCCATCCAATTATATACATGGATGAATCCAATCCATCCAACACATTTTGATAATCCAATGGATTATTTTTATTTTATACTTTAAATGGTTTAAATTATTTTTTAATAAAATATGAAAATACAAAAAATCGAGTTTCTTCATAAAATTGAAAAAATTGAGTTTTTTCTGAAAAAATGAAAAAATCGTGTTTTTACGAAAAACGAAAAAAAAATCCAGTTTTTTTCGAGAAAACAAAAAATCTAGTTTTTTTGAATAAACGAAAAATCGTGTTTTTTCGGAAAGACGAAAAAATCGTATTTTTTTTGGAAAAACAAAAAAATCGAGTTTTTTTTCCGAAAAACGAAAAAAAATCAGGTTTTTTCGAAAACACAATAAAGTCGAGTTTTTTTGTTCGGAAAAACAAAAATATCGAGTTTTTTTTGGGAAAACGAAAAAATCGAATTTTTTTCGGAGAAATGAAAAAAGTCGAGTTTTTTTCTAAAAAACGAAAGATTCGAGTTTTTTTGGGGAAAACGAAAAAATCAAGTTTTTTATCAGAGAAACGAAAAAAGTCGAGTTATTTTTTCGAAAACACAATAAAGTCGAGTTTTTTTGTTCAGAAAAACGAAAAAAATCGAGTTTTTTTTTGGGAAAACGAAAAAATCTATTTTTTTCAGAAAAACAAAAAAATCGAGTTTTTTTCGACAAACGAAAAAAGTCGAGTTATTTTCCGTAAAACAAAAAATGTCGAGTTTTTTTTGTCAGAAAAACGAAAAAAATCGAATTTTTTCCGGAAAAATAAAAAAATTCGATAAAAGATCAACTATTTGCCATATGATCAAAATAATTTTAAAACTTAAATGTGATTAGTTGATAGGATAAAGTATTATATATATATATATATATATATATATATATATATATATATATATATATATATGACATCATATGAGAATAACATTTTTATGTGAGAATATGATAATGAATCTGAATTATTAGATTTTAAAATAAATTGTGGGGATTATGTGTCAAACTTTTTTTTCTCTCCTCCTTTCATCGTTTCTCATATCTATCGAGAACCAAACACTTGTGCGATTTTTTTTTTACTAATTTGAGTTGCATTCTTCCTTCACTAACCATTTTTGACACCATTTTTTTTTATTTATTCGTCATTGAGTGGGTTTGATTTCATCAATAATTCAATATATAACCTTATTTTTAAAAAAATAAAATAAGGTAGTGTCATTCTTTGTCATTATCATGAAATTACACAAGTCCTTTGTCAATGAGATGTATGTTATAATAACCATTAGATCAATAATCCATGAACGGTTGAGGTACTATTCCAATTCCTGTGTTTCTTCATAGACTCAAAAACTAAAGTTTCTAAAACAGTCATTTACTTAGTTTTGTCTTTCCATTAGAAATAACTATCACCCCTTTTGTCTTACTAGACACAAATGGAAACTCCACTCACTCTATCCACTCACTCTATTTAGTTGTGTTTTGTTAAACGTTTTGTGATATTTTCTTAAAACAAATCTAAAAATTGCAATTGTGTGCTCATTTAACCTTTTGTTTAATTGATTTCCATAACTACTATATTTCTACCTGTCTCTATAAATAGTCCCTAACTATTTGTTGATTTTCATTGAAAAGTGAAAACATGGCTTCCCGTATCAACTAGGGGTGGCAATTGGATCCATTAAGCTAAAATCCATCCACCAAAAAATCCATCCTATTCATCCACAAAATAAAAAAAATAAGTTAATGGATGGATTAAATCGATCCATTTATATACATGGATGGATCCAATCCATCCAACACATTTTGTTATTCAATGGATTATTTTTATTTTATACTTTAAATGGTTTAAATTATTTTTTAACAAAATAATAAAATACAAAAAATCGAGTTTCTTCATAAAATTGAAAAATTGAGTTTTTTCAGAAAAAACGAAAAAAAATCAGGTTTTTCCGAAAACACAATAAAGTCGAGTTTTTTTTGTTCGGAAAAACAAAAATATCGAGTGTTTTTGGGGAAAACGAAAAAATCGAATTTTTTTCGGGAAAATGAAAAAAGTCGAGTTTTTTTTGAGGGAAACGAAAGAATCGAGTTTTTTTTGGGGGAAACGAAAAAATCGAGTTTTTTTGGGGAAAACGAAAAAATCGAGTGTTTTTGGGGAAAACGAAAAAATCGAGTTTTTTTGGGGAAAACGAAAAAATCGAGTTTTTTGGGGAAAACGAAAAAAGTCGAGTTTTTTTTGGAAAACGAAAAAATCAAGTTTGTTTTCAGAAAAACAAAAAAGTCGAGTTTTTTTTCGAAAAATGAAAAATCGAGTTTTTTTCGAAAAACGAAAAAAGTCGAGTTTTTTTCCGGAAAAACGAAAAAAGCCGAGTATTTTGTCAGAAAAACTAAAAAAGTCGTGTTTTTTTTTTGCAAAAACGAAAAAAATCGAGTTTTTTTCGAAAAAACGAAAAAAGTCAAGTTATTTTCCTGAAAAATGAAAAAGTCGAGTTTTTTTGTCAGAAAAACGGAAAAATCGAGTTTTTTTTCGAAAAACGAAAAAATCGAGTTTTTTCCGGAAAAACAAAAAAAATCGATATTTTTTTTGGGAAAACGAAAAAATTGAGTTTTTTCCGAAAAAACAAAAATTTGAGTTTTTTTCGGAAGAACGAAAAATCAATTATTTTTCAGAAAAATGAAAAACTATTTTAAAATACGTAAATTATTATTTTTATGAAATTTTTTTTAAAATAAAATATTTTTAATTGTCTTTTGGATGGATGGATATCCATCCATTAGAAATTTTTTAATGGATGGATTTGATGGATTTTATTCTTTAATGGATGAATTGAATTGAATTTTATTTAGAGAGTTTAATGGGTTGTAATGGATTAATGGATTGGTTTGATCCATCCATTAAGGATCTAATCCATCCATTTTGCCACCCCTAGTATCAACCATATGTATCTCTTCATTGCAATTCTGTGCATCGTTTCTGTTTTGACTTAAGGTATCATTAAATTTACATGTTATTTTTCTATGTTAAGTTGATTTAAACTTTTATCTAAAATAATTTATCATATGATTGGATCTCTATCAGAATACAAACAAAATCCTTTTATGTGAATAATATTTTATTTTATGATGTTGTAATTGAAATTGTCGATTGTTAAAACATAAAAGAATGTCTTTCAAATCGATAGCAAATATTCTTTTCTACTCATAATATAGTCTTGATAAATATTTATTAGTCAATGATACGATAATTCCTAAAAATTATTATATAACCCGATATTAATTTTTATATACAACTGTAGGCACATATAAAGTGGCTGGAACAGAAGAAAGATTTGATGACATTCCTTCACCGAGAGATTGTGAGAAACTACTCGATTTGTGTCCAGCTCATCCTCAAGAATGTATTCAAAGTTGTAAAAAGAAAGGCAGCACTTTCGGTAGCTCCTGTGAAGGAGGCCTATGTTGCTGTGGAATATAGCATTTTATGTCTTCGTACAAGTTAATGTACAAAGACTGTCAAAATAAGTTAAAAATAAATATATAAACTTCCGTTTTTTAATGTGTGGTCCAACCACAAATTTAAAATTATTTATTTTGTTTTTCCTTCAACAAAAGACAATCAATGGGTGTTCATAGATCGATCGATCCACAAACTTTCTAATTCAAATCAAACAAACTCAAAATTTACTCGAACTTATTCATTTACGGATATACTAAATCTAATCCACAATAATATGTATAGTTTGGATTCAAGAACCGGGTATGATTTTTTTAACATGTATAGTCGTTGACTCAACCCATTGATTTATCATTTGTGGTTTTTTATAATTTATTATTTATTTTAAATAAAAACATAAAATTAATATCTCACTACTAACCCCATTTTTTTTGAAAATAAAATTATTTAACAACACTATTACTGCTACTAGACCAATGTGTTTAGATAATTTTAAGATTAAGTGTTAGATTCTTATTTCATTTTGTATCATTTTCACCTATGTATTTTATGGATATAAGGTGTTATAAAGTGTTATGTCATATGGATGAATTTTATTGGATATTATATAATGTGCTATAAGTTTTTTGCAATTGAAAAAAATTATCAATATATATATATATATATATATATATATATATATATATATATATATATATATATATATATATATATATATATATATATATATATATATATATATATATATATATATATATATATATATATATATATATATTTCTAAACAACTCCAATCCAATTTACTCCATAAATGAACGAGTTGTTTTTGTTCGATTTTGACAATGAAACTGGGGGTTGAACATTGAACCTAACTAATTAAAATTTGACCGAGTTCGATAACGGGATAGGCAAAATATAGTCAAACCCAGGCAAAATATAGTCAAACCCACCCTGTATAGACCCTTACCTAATACTAAATAAGGTTGAATGTGGATTGGTATCTCATCCCACATTGTTCAAGGTGTTTGAGTAAGATTCGCATGTAAATACTTGACAACTCGTTGGATACCGCATTAAAGTTGTTGGAACAAGATTTTGTTCTACATCTCTAAGTTTTGATGATAACAACAGATGTATTTTATATGTAAACAATTTTATTTCTAATGTTTTCTTGAGTGTGCCCATCAGAAGCTCTATATGATTTAGGACTGTTGTCTAGATAATCATCAGAAATGATATCGTCATAAAGACTATTCTCTTTCACTTCTGAAGAAACATCAGAAGTTCTATGAAATGCTGAATATTAATCTGAAAGAGAATCTCCTGTGTACTTCTCAACAAGCTGCTGCTTCAGAAGTCTCAAGTATCTTAAAATCTGAAAACAAAGTCTACATCAGATACAGGTTGTTTCTTCAAAGATCAGATGTCAAGATATGTTCGTTCAGAAGAGTTGTTGCTCATCACTCTGATGACATAGTTTAGATTAGCTGATAAAGATCAAAGATCAGAAATACGAATTAGTTGTTATGACTCTTGTTCAGATATCAAGACCTGTTTCTCAGATGCGCTATTGCACTATTATCTGAAGACATTATTCTATTATGAAAAACTCTAATATTATTGCTTGTATTGTTCGTGTTTTCTCACTCACAAATCGGTTATCTTTTGAGATACAAATTTGATCTAGGAAGTCCTGCGTCGTACTTTGGAAAGGTTGTTGCTATTATTTCTAAAAGACAAAGTTCTGCTCTTATTGTTTATGATGTTCTCATGCTATCATAACAAAGTAGTTTCTGAACTACTCATCAGATAAATCATCATAAGAGCAAAGAAAAGAAAGTTATATCTTTCAAGCTTACTACTTCAGATTAAAAGTATATTATTTGAATATAAATCAAGAAACTTTCTCAAGAATATTCAGTACAACGGTTTGCTCAATAATTCACAATTATCAAGACGTTCGTACTATTCAAAAGTTGTCTTCCACGACCATCATGTCAAAGTTGCAAGCTACAAGCTAAGGAAATAATGTGCTCTACTATTCAACATCTACACTTCTATCCGTTGGAAAGTAACCGTTGGCTTTTAGAAAAAACTCTTCTATCCTCACAAAGTCTATTTCTTTTAAGACTATAAAATAAGATCAAGACTTCAGAAGAAATGATATTGATTGCCAGCTAAAAAATCGCTATTAAATCTCTTATAAAATTTAACGTCATGTAAGTCTCTCAACTAATTTTTTTGAAACTGGTTTTTTTCTTACTTTTAAACTATGTCTGGACTGTCAATGAAGACCCATTTTAGTCTCTCACAAAAAAAGGGAGAGTCCAAATTAGTCCTTAAGAAAGAAATTCTCTATTTAATCTCTTACAAAATTTAACTAAGTTATGTTAGTCCCTCTTTTAACCGATTTTTTTCTTATTTTTAAACTGTGACTGGACCCTTATTTTATGACTGTTTATTTAAAATTGTTTATGAAGGGATTGTAGAAAAATCATTGCGATACCACAACGTTTTTTCTTTGTTGAGTTTATTATCAGGCATATTGTGGGTGACTATGGTTTTTCTTGTGTATTAGGTGTTGTTATTGTTTCAGTTGTTAATGATCTTTTAGGAAGATTTAGTTCTGCTATTGGAGTAATTTAGGATAATTTCTTACTTTTGTAAATAGTACTTATGAAAAAAATAATACACATGGTATGTTGGAAGAAAATTAGTTTATATCATTTCCCTTAAGCCGTGATGATAACAAAGTATTAAATAAACAATTAGTTATACTAACATATGTTCAAGTGTGCAGGATCATTAGTTAAAAAATGTATCGGGCTTTGACTCAAATAGGAACATATGAAGAGAAGTTTGAGACTCAGATTATGAAAGATCAGAATCTAACGACTCAAATTCAATGATAAGATTATGATGTCTCACAACTAGGTAACACAGCTCCTGGTAGAAACTCGAATTGTGAAGACCATATACAAAGGAACTCAACCTTTTACCCGTACTCAATTTCCAAAAGAAGGTCTATCTTATCAAGTCCAGACACGGTTTAAAAATAGGAAAAAATCGTTTGAAAAAATATTAAAAGAGAGACTAAGATGACTTAGTTAAAATTTTTAAGAAATTACATAAAGAATTTTTTTCTCAAGGACTAATTTGGACTCTACCTTTTTTGTGAGGGACTAAAATGAGTATTCGCTGACAGTTCAGTCACGGTTAAAAAGTAAGAAAAAATCAGTTTGAAAAAATTATTAGTAGAGGGACTAACATATCTCGGTTAAATTTTGTAAGAGATTTAATATGAATTTTTTTTCACGAACTAATATGACCTCTGCGATTTTTGTGAAGAACTGAAATGGATCTTCACTCTTGATTTTCATATATGTGTATTTATTATTAATTGAAGAAAAATATGTGATATAATTAAAGATGTGTTTGGAATAAAATAATTAATGCACTTTAAAAGTAAAAAAATCTCATAAAATAGACAAGAAAAAAGTTCAAGAGACTCTTATAATAAAGAAAAGAGGTAATATTTATTAAAAATAAATGTTTCTTTTTTCAAAATAATACAATTTTTCGAACATAATTTATTAAAAGTTCTAATTAAATATTCAATTGATTTTTTTGTCGAAGCATTTGACTGAATTTGTTATATTATTTTACTTTTGAATTAATAAATTGTTTCCTTTTTAACATATTCATTACTCCCTCTGTTTTATAATAGGTGTCCTCCTTCAACTTTTATTTATCTCTAATTATTTGTCCTTTTAAAATATCATTGTAATATTTCTTATTTATTTTCTCTAACTTGTTCTCCCTTATTTATTGTATTCATATAACTACTTTACTATCTATTATTAATAAAATTTTTAATAAATAATATTTATTTTATCATTAAAATCAACACAATTAATTATTTTTTTAAAAAAATATTAAGATTGTGAGTACATATTTTAATTTTGACCACTTACAAAAAGTTATTCAAATTAGTTAATAGTCTTATTAAATGATAAATCTATTAAATAATACTAAAATAGAGATTTGGTATAGTAAATACTACTTTTTATAAGAGACAGTGTTGAGTCAATAAAAATTAATTTATTTGGTCTAATATATAAAAAGAAACGGAAAAATGTACTTCATGTTAAAATTAAATATTATATCATGTTAACGAGAATTTCAATGACACTCTTTTAAAGATTTCAAGTAAAAATTCTGAAATAAATTAATTATTTTAATTTTCAATTAATTGAATACAAGTATTCCCAAACAAAAACATATTAGTATTTATTTTTTAAAAAATTAAATTATTTTAATTTTTAATACATTTAATACAAATATTTTAAAACAAAATCATATATTTTTTAAACTCTTAAATAGAGTTCCAGGAGCAGTCGTTACGATTGTTAATAAAAATTTATTATTATTGTTTCAAAAATAACACATTTTACATTAATTTTTATTTATAAAATATTTTTTTTAGACCAAATTAACGCATTTAACATTAAAAAAAATTAATAAAATGTTTCTTTTTGACTAAAACAAACTATCCCATTTAACCCTTTTTAAATTGATTTCCTAAACTGATAACTTCACTACTTGTCTATATAAATAGTCCATAACCATTTGTTGATGATTTTTCAAGGTAATATGGCTACCCAGATCAACCATCTGTTTATTTTCATTGCAATTGTGTGTATCGTTTCCATTTTCACTCAAGGTATCATCAAATTTACATGTTATTTTCATAATTTATTTTGATTTTGATTTTGATATAAAATTAGTTATAGTGCAATTGTATCTCTATCAAAACATATAAACAAATCAATCCTTTTATGAGAATGCTATTTTACTTTATGATGTTCGAATACTATGTTAAAACATAAAAGAATGCATATAAAAACAATTGCAATTATTTTGATTTTTTCTTTTAAATCTGTAGTAAAATCCTAAAAAATGTTTATTAGTTAATATAATTATAATTCTCTAATATTTATAAATTGTATATATGTGGTATTAATTTCTGAATATAATAATAGGCACATGTAAAGTGGATGGTATAGCAGAAAGAACTAATGATTTTTCACCGCAAGACTGTGAGAAAGATCCTACTATATGTCCAAATCATCCTGAAGAATGTAATAAGAGTTGTATAAGGAAGGGTATTCGTTACCATAATGGTTGTCAAGGAAATCTATGTTGCTGCGGAGCATAAGACATCTATGTCTACAAATTATGTACAAATATTATCTTTATGGATAAGGCTACCATTCAAATTAAACAAAAATAATACTTTTATTTTAGTATTTTTGAGTACACAGTCCAAACAAAAATTTAAAATTATTTATTGTGATTTACTGTGAATTCATGTGATGTATTTGTGGTATGTTTTGGGATAGTGTTGGATTAAGGTGATAATTGAAATTATTTAAATTTAAATAATTGAGTTATAATGATAATAATAATTAAAATAAAGAGATTTTTAAGGTGAAAGGTGAATAAGGGCATTAGGGAAATAACATAAAAAAATTTAAGGGGTAAAGTAAGAATAAGTCAAATAAGAGAAAGAGAGTTTATTCTGTACGATCGGAGAATAGAGAGAAGACGTGAAGTGAGAGCTCTGGCACAGAGAACCAAGAGGGATTTTCTGTAGAACGCGGAGGAAGAAATCGATTACTAGGGATATTCGTGAAAAATTAGGGTTTATAGAATGTGTTGGGACTGACTTTCCTACACAGAAACCGCTGTCGAATTTTGTGAACTAGGGTTTCTGAGAAGGGTGTAACCGGTTACCACTTTCTGGAGTAACCGATTACTGCTGCGAAAAATTGAGTATCCAAACTACTGTAATTAGAGTAATCGGTTACCACTATTGTGACTGATTTCTGAAAACTTCCAAAATTAATAACTTTAGTTCTCGGAGTCCGATTCGAGTGTCGTTCGAAGCGTTGGAAAGCTAACAAGACGAACTTTATTCTAAAAAGGGTTTGTGTACTTGGAAATGAATAATTTGTTGTGTGGTGGTAAATGCATTGTTGTTGCTTGTTATTTTGTGTGATGATGATTATGTGAATGATGACGCAATTGATTAGCCGCGATCGAGATATATATGACGTTCTTGTGCATAATGATTCATAGCATTTTTGGACAGTGATCTGCCTGTGATGTACCTCAATCTCATTGCGCGGATTGAGTACTTTTGTGATGTGCTCCTGTTCCAAGAGGGAATTGATCCTATGGTGGGGATCTTTGGAGGGTGATGAATCGGGTGTTCATAATTTTGGTACCACATGCATTGAGTCGGTGTTGTTGCATTTACATCCTATGTGACCTTGCATGAATTTTTTTGATGAGTTGTGATGAGACGGTAATTGTGAACAATGTGATATTATGATGTATCGGTGAGTATGACGTATTGAGGAATGATGTGTGTTACTATCAGATGACGTTGGTTGTAACTACTAATTTTTTCCTTATATCTTTTGTAATAAAGTGTGATTGCTCGCCCTTTCTGTTTGAATGTTGTCTCCACGTAGGTAACGCGCAGGTGACTAGAAGTTGTTCGTATAAGCTTTGAGGATAGCTTTGAAGTGTGTTATTCCGTTAATTAAATGTGTCTTGCTCTGATATGTAACATTGGGTTGAGAACGCTATGTTTTGCGAATGACTATGTTTTTATGATGTTGTCATACTTTATGACGGTCTTTGATTGTTAAGACAATTTTAATACTTGATGACAGTATAACATGAGTTTTGAAAAGTTAATCAAGATGACTTGAAGTTGATCCCGCTACGATGATTTTTGGTTGAATCATTATTAGATGTATTGTTTAATGATGTAACCCGTGTTACAGAGCAGACTCGTTGTTATGAAGTTTTTATGTGAAGTGTAACACCCTTGTGCGGTGCATTTGCTTGATTTATTTTCATAAATTATATGCAAAATATTTTTGGATTTAGAAGGGTGTTACACAAGACATTCCAAAAACCATTTAATCAGGGACAATACACTTCAGAATTCTAAACACTAGGGTGGTCATCTCAAGATCACCAAATTTCATGTCAAGACAGAATTCCTCAAAATCCCAAAAAGGTTAGGGCAAGAAAAGACTCAATTTTATCCGTATCTCTAAAGCTTCTGAAGTAAAACATGTCATACCTCGACAACATCTGAGTCCAAAACAGGTGTCGAGAAATTACGCTTGCACAACATCCTACCAAAGGAACCTTCAACATAAGCCAAAGCTTCACAAAAACATACCCACCACAGGGGCACCTACCCAAGCACACCGATTATTACTCGCAATCATATATTCATTATCACGCATCCTCGTCATGCATCAATCACGTTGCTGCATTTTAGCGTCCTATCATGCATATTCATTTAGCATATTTATTCCCTTAATAGGAAACCATATTCGAACAAACCTTACAAAAAGAAAACTTCCCCTCGTTCGGCACCTTAATCCAAATCCAACCTCGTTTGGCACCTTAAACATATCCGGCCTCGTCCTCCACTAAAATAGAAAAACTTGTGTCATCCGACATCTCCCAGAACCTAGCCTCGTCCGACACTCTTTAAAATTCAGCCTTGCCTGACACCTTAATAAAAAATCCCGCCTCGTCTGGCACCTTAATAAAAAATCTATCCTCGTATAACACCTTAATTGAAAACCCAACCTTGCCTGGCACTTTCCAAAACCTCAGCCTTGTCCGACACTCTATATAACCTCGTCTTGTACGACACCTAAAAAAAGCCCAGCCTTGTCCGACACCCTTCAAAACCCCGTCTCATCCAGCACATCAAAGAGTATTTTACCTCATCCAATAACCCTACAAAAACCTAAACCCAGCTTCCCATGAACTTTTCAATAAGCAAAAGCCTAAACTTATACAGCCTGATCGTCACATCTCATGCATCATTCCCTACGTACATAAAACATATCTTCCAACACTCTTCTGTGTTGATCTATAGTTTTACAACACTCGTATGTGTTAATCCTTATATTTATAACACTCATCCGTGATGACTTCATATTTTTAACACTCGTCCGTATTGACCTTATCTTTCCAACACTCATGTGTGTTGACCTCATCTTTCTAACACTCTTCCATGTTGACCTTACCTTTCAAACACTCGCCCGTGTTGACCTTATCTTTCCAACACTTATTTGTGTTGACCATATCTTTCCCAAACTCTTCAATGTTGACCTTATCTTTCCAACAGTCGTCCGTGTAGTTCTCATCTTTCCAACACTCGTCCGTGTCGACCCTTACTTCCCAACACTCGTCCATGTTGACCTTATCTTTCTAACACTCGTCCGTGTTGACTTCATCTTTTCGAAACTCGTCCATGTTGACCTTATCTTTCCACCACTTGTCTATGTTGACTCTTACTTCCCAAAATCGTCTATGTTGATATTTACTTTCTGACACTCGTCCATATTGATCTTTATTTTCCAAAACTTGTACATGTTGACCCTTACTTCCCAACACTCGTCCATGTTGATCGAATCTTTCTAACACTCATTCGTGTTGATCTTTACTTTTTGATAATCGTCAGTGTCGATCTCATGTTATAGTTCCACCTTTCAAACAAATTGTTGATCAACCTATCTTGCCAACACTCATCTGTGTTGACGATTTTCTTTCTCGCACTCGTTAGTGTTGATATTGGTCAACATAGATGAGTCTTCCCTTTGAGATTTTAAAATAAATGATGAAGATTATGTGTGAATCTTTTTTCTCTCTCATAAATATTTTATTTTAATAATGGAGGAGAGAGAAAAAATATTCAGACATAATCTCCACCATTTATTTTAAAATCTAATGGTTCAGAAGGATCAATTATAGCCCTTAGATTCTATTAAATGAAATTTGTGGTATAGATTATATCTTACTTAAAATAAACATGCTATTAAATGTTACACAATCATTTTTCTCAAATCTCAAAATTTATTAAAGAATTTCATTGGAATAAAATTAAATATTTTTTCTCTAAGATTTTTATATTTAGTATTTGTTAAACATTAAGTATAAAATATTTTAATAAAGTAAAATGATATAATATTTATAAAAAAATCTCAATAATGATTTTATAAAAATTTATTCACTATAATTTGAAATTTTAATTTTTTTTAAATCTAAAAAAAAAGCATAGAAAAAATGATTAAAATATATCTAAATCAAATTTTAATAAGTATCAATTCAAACTATTTATTTTAAATTTAAATTTTAAAACATTGAAATTACGGCAATTTAAAGCATTTTGATTGGTTATATGTGTAAAACCGTTTTACACTGAGAGGACACTATCTTTAAACTCTTTATTTATTCATTTAAATCAATCGAAAAAATAATAAATATTACATGTAAATTATTTATTAATTACTTTATGAAAATTTTCCCATGCATCAGTGGTATGATTGAAATTTGTAAGCGGCGAGCAGTTAAAAACGGAAGGAATTGATTGAATAATTCAACAATTATAAGTCAAGAATTAGGTCCGTATCTATAGCTGGATTAATGGAACGGTTAGAAATTGTGATAAAATGAGAAATATAACAACATTATAAATAGCAACTATTCCATATCTCTGAAACTGAGCCACAACATGAACCACCATGGCCAAAACCCCAAAACCAGATCTCTAACAACAGTAGTTCAAATTCATTTTAACACGTTTGTCTGATGCGTAGGTAGGTAAGTGTATGGTGATGGAATCTAGATCAATGTGTTAAATGAATCATTTCTATAAACTTTATTTCTCTCTACTAACAAGGTACACTGTTGTATAAACTTTATTTCTTTCTTTCCATAGGTTTTTGTCAACAAGGATGGTATGGTCCGAGAGGTGTTTATTTTCGACGGCAGGAAAAGTTTTCTGCACATGTTATTTAAGTAGTTATTTAAATCACTCACTCTTATAATGTGTCTTATAATGTGTTGTATATATGTATCGAATGTCATTATTTTACAATTTCAAATTTCAAATTTCTTCTTTCATTTTTCTCTATTAACATCTCTCTGCATTACACTTAAACACATTAAAATGGTTTCTTTTAACTTTAGAAATTTGATTCATACAAATTAATAAAAAATTGTTTTCATTTTTATTTTAATACAATATAACAAACTATTTGTAAAAACATCAAATAAATAACTTTATCAACAACCTTTAGGTTCATTACAGCAGTATTAAGGATTTAAATGAATCGATTTCTATAGAGTTGTCATTATTACTGTTTTTGTTTTTTATGCAATTACAGAAAGAATAAACTTTATTTCTTTTTTCTATGGTCCGGGAGATGTTCATTTTCGACGGCAGGACTTTGACAAAAGGTTATGTATCTTGTTATCTATCTACATTTTATTTCTCCCTTTTTTTTCTTATTAAGTATTTTGTTTTCTCTACTTACTCTATACTCCTTCATTTCTTAACTTATTAATCTAAGAATTCCAGAAGTTTGCAAAATTAAAAGAATAAAGATCCTACATAGGACATCTCTCTCCACATAAGACATTAAAATACTTTTCTTTTAAGAAGTTTGATTCATACAAATTAATAAAGATTACTTTTCATTTTTATTTTAATATAATATAACAAACTATTTGTGAAAACATGAAACAAATAAGTTTATCAACAATCTTTAGGTTGATTACAAAGATATTAAGGACTTATATTGAAGCATGAAATGAAATAAAAAGTCATGAGTAAAGGAAGCAACATCTATAACTAAAGAAATAACCGAACTATTTCCATAGAAAAATATATTATTAGGGGACAAAATTCAATAGAGCCAATGAATCCAATAATATCGTTGAAAAATGGTACCATCATTGATATTATAGTTCTTTTGATAGTAAATAAATAGACCGGGATAAAACGTTGAAATACAACTAGATGGATAATGATTGCCTATATTGAGTAGTCCTAAAGGATTACAGGAATTGAAATTCGTTAGTAGGTTTCCAGGAATATGTTCTTAGTAATATATTCCTAGAAACCTACTAATCAATTTTGATTTTTGCTTCTATAACCCTTTATAACTAATTCATATAGCCAATGTGGCAATAATTATTAATTTAGTTTGAGTTTTCTAATTTCTCCCAATCCCATTTAATAACTATTGAAAGAATTACCACTAAAAGAATTTCGAATAACTAGATTTTATGAATCAGGACATTGAAATTCCAATCCCTAGATCTCATCATTAAAAATTAATCAACATTTTTACATTGTTTTAGAGATTTTGTCTTGTGATATAATAACAATGATAATATTAACGCCTATACCATTTTCCAATGATATCATTGGATTAATTGGGGCTATTGAATTTTGTAATTTAACTCTGTATTTTCCAATGAATTATATATTTAAAAGCGAACACCCAATTGGATTTGTCTCCACCTTCTTATTTAAGATTGGAATTGAAACTTGGTGTACATTGTTATGTGAATGCTATATCTATGATGCCTTAAAAAGATTGAATTACTTATTATGCCTGACACCTAATCCGTAAGTTGCTTGATTCATTTTAGTCGCCTCTAGTTATGTGAAAAGTAAATGCATTATAGCTTTAAGCCGTTTTGTTTGGTTGTGGCATTAGTTTTACAGTTCTCTGCGGCATTAGGTTTCGGCATTATGTTTTTGCCACATATATATATATATATATATATATATATATATATATATATATATATATATATATATATATATATATATATATATATATATATTGACCGGCCATGAGCCTTTACCAGCCGATGCAGACCAATTACCTGCTATGGTTATAGGGAATAAAACACCGTTCAGACTTCTTTCATATGGGGGTGATAATACAATAAAACCCTTTTTTTATTGGTTGATTATGTTCTTTTGGGGGTAAAACAGGTATTAAAAATGTTAACCCTACTAATTAGTTTTCTATACGACTGTTTATTGATCAGATAAGTGTTTGGTTCAAAAGAAGGGAGGAGAGGGGAGGGGAGAGATTTTAATTAAAAATATGTTTGGTTCAGGAGGGGAGGGGAGGGATTTTATTAATAAATTACATTTTTATCCTTATGATCTTATATAAGTGATATGATATTCAAATATGAAAAATTCATTAATTTACCATAACGTTAATAAACTGAGTATATTTGATTCAGACTATAACTCTCCGACACAAATAAAACTATAAGTTAATAACAAATTTTAAATTATGATGAATGATCTTAATACATAAAATAAATAAGTATTATTAAAATTAATAATTTAAATTTTTTATTAAAATAAATATACAAAATAAAATAAAGTGAATGATTAAAAATTTGATATAAAAGAAAATATAATAGGAGAAATAACAATATTAGAATAAAAAATAAACATAAATAAACATTAAAAAAATTATAAAAATAATATAATAATTATGATTTATATTTAGTAAAAAAAATTGAAATTTTTTTAAAGGTAGATAATAGTTATAATAAGTTGATGGAAACAATCGAGAAAAGTCATATAGAAGAGAAGCAGTAACATGAAAAAAAAATTGAAATATTAAAATTAAATTGAGGATATTTTAGTAACTATAATAATTTTTTACATGTTAAAATTGAGATTCCCTCCCCTCCCCTCCAAATCCCTCCGATTTGGAGAGCCGCAAAAAGTATAGTTTGGAGGGATTTTGCTCCCCTCCCCTCCCCTCCCTTCCCCTCCTAAAATTTGAACCAAACATATTTGGTTAGAAATTTCCCCTCCCCTCCCCTCCCCTCCCCTCCATCTACCCCGAACCAAACACACCCTAAATGTTTCATATTATGTGCTCATATGCAATGTATTTATTCATTTTCCAACAAACTTAAGCATCTTTTCTAATGATTTCAAATATCACACATCTCCTATTAAATCCTATCTCTTCTGCTATCACACCATTAAATTTTTGGCATATCCTTTGGCTATTATCACACTCAAATTCTCTATTCTCTAATGGTTATGTTTTGTGTAGGAATGATTTATGGTTTATTGCGCTTTCAGTTTATAGAGATGAAATTCATAAACCCTAACCCATAATATTTTTTTCATTGTTTCCAATTTCTCTTAGTTTCTGAGTTATGTGTTATTTCTAATCCCTAATTTCTTTTTTTTAGTTTCATTTTCAATATTGTTCCTGATTTTTTTTTTCAGTGTTGTTTTCGATTCTGTTGTCACTATGCTAACTCACGTTTTCTTTGTAGCAAGCATCATTTATACAATTTATTTGAAATAACCATATAGCTCCTGTCATGAACGCAATTTGACGATGGATTCCCTTAGCAAGACCTGCTTTTTCGTGTCAGTCACCATGTGTCTTCTGCAGTAATTAGATTATTTGCGATGTTAACATATTGTTATCCTTACATTTTTGAAATGTGAATTTGCATTATCTGTTCACCATGTCGGTAAATACACCATGTATTTGATATAATGATCTATCTATTTTTAAGAATATATGTGGTCCTCTGTTACTATATTCTTTCTATTTGGTTAAAATGTGTTATGCTTTTTTTTTTATAATTTTATTTAAATGAATCTGAAGGATCAAACATGGGGTTGTAAAGAATTCAAAAACTGATGATGTAGTTAAGATGTTTGCTTTGGACTTTATCAATCATTATTTTATTTGAAAAATATGGCTACTTTGAATTTTTGTAGAAGTAAAATTAGTGTATATTTCAAATTTCATACGCTGATGCAGCTATTATAAAAGGTTGCAACTATTATAAAAGCTTTTTGGGATGTTATAAGTAGTAATATGAAAGCGTTTCGAGGATATTATTAGCAATGTTGTTGATTAGTTTTATGTTTTTTTTATGTACAGGTAGATCATCTATATCTTTTATTGGAATTCTTAATTCTCATAAATATATAAATTCACCTACTATACAATTTTTTTATAACTTTCATGTTTAAATTACTAATGTAAACTAAAATACTTATACGGCATTCAATTATAATTGATAAGAACACAGTAGGTAGATTTATTTATTTATTTATTAGAATGGTCAATTTATCTATTTAAATCTATTTAGATATCACATTTGAAATGATAAAAAAAAAAATCATTTGGCATGTTCTGATTTAGTTAGAATTGTATCGATATATAACCTTTGACAGTAAGTAGTAAAAAATGAAGGTAGTGTCAAAAATTTTAATATACACCAATGTAGAGTTAGAATTGGAAATTAGTTACAGAAAAAATTTGGATTATAAATAGTTATTTATTATAAATAATAAATAATAGATTTAAATTTTTTACTTATATAATCGTTAACAAAATCCGGCACTCACAAATAGAGTTTATTGTTATTTGGATTAAATACGTTTTTGGTCCTTCTAAATATAGCGGTTTTCAACTTTAGTCCTTCTAAATATTTTCTTCAAAGAATGGTCCTCTTAAATATTTTAATTTTAACTTTTGGTCCCTCGTGGCAAAATCATAGCTAAAATCGTCGCTAAATAAAAAATCGTCGCTAAAACCGTCACTAAAACCGTCACTAAAACTGTCACTAAATTGTAAAAACCGTCGCTAAATTGCAGGAGGGACCAAAAGTTAAGATTAAAATTTTTAGGAGGACCATTCTTTGAAGAAAATATTTTGAGGGACTAAAGTTGAAAACCGCTATATTTAGAGGGACCAAGAACTTATTTAACCCTTGTTATTTTAATTCTTACATTAATTGTATTGTATGAATTCATACTTATATAATTATTGATAATAATTAATAAAAAATAGTGTTTAAAATTATTAATATGACATTAATGATAAAGTAAGAATTTAAAAAGATAGATAATTATTCATGATAGATAGGGAGAAATAGAGTTTTTTTTTTTGCGTTAAATCATAGAGTTTTAATTTAAATAAATAAATAACCATTGGTATAAATAGTAAAAAAATATTCTAAATTTATTTATATGACATTAATTTTAAGATATGATATGAATTGATAGATAATAATTGACTTTTAATAATGACTAATAAAATTACAATTTTTTTAATATGCATTAATTAAATAACAACGATTAATTTATTACATGTAAATGTAGACAAGTATATTAGGAAATTTTGAGAAATAAATTAAATCAAAAAATTAACATAATTCACTATAATTAATTTTTGAATGAAACAAATTTTTAATATGAGACTAAGTAATAAGTTATAAGAAATGAAGTAATAAGTAATGATTTTTGTTTTTCATGGGAAACATTATAATATTTTTAAATAAGCATTTAATTACATATTATCATATTCGAATATTTTAATTAAATGAATTGAAGTCTTCTAATTACTCATTATTGTCATCTTTTTGAATTGATGATATTAAACTAAAAAGGTAATAACCGAAATAAGTAAAGAATAATCAATTAATTTGTTCTATTATAATTTCAATAATTTTTTATTATCAAATATCATAAGAGTCATTTATTGATTGTGGTATTAAAGATTTTAAAGGCTAATTTAGTTTTTTTATTTTAGTGAATGAGATAGTATTATTTTAATATTTGTTTGTTATAAATATTTTTATGAACAAGAAAAAGAATTATTGATATAAATATTTTTATAAATGGGAAAAGTGTGTTGTTGATATGAATATTTTAGTTTTTTACCTTAGTGAATGAGAGAATATAATTTTACTATTTTTTTGTTATAAATATTTTTATGAACAGGAAAAAATTTATTGATATAAATATTTTTATAAATGAAAAAAATGTATTGTTGATACAAATATTTTTATAAACAGAAAATGTATGTGTATTTCTAAAACAATTATTTTTATAAACCCAAAAAAATGTATGGTTAATACAAATGTTTTTTTAAACAAAAAAAAAGTGTATTGATACAATTTTTCAATATTTTTTATAAATGACAAAAATTATATTGTTAGTATAACAATTTTAAGTGTTGATTCATATATTTTTATAAACGGAAAAAAAACTTTATTGTAAATATTAGGAATGAGAATGTCCAATATTTGGGCATGATACAATAGCGTTCGTCTCCATACTTGAAGTTTAAAAAAAAATACCCTTACCCAAATCCAAACTTGAAATCGGCATAACATGTGCCTTATTTTAAAGTTTAAACATAAATATACTTAAATGTAACACAGAAAAATATGTTATTTTTTAATTGAGCAGTGCTATTTCTAGCGCATAGCAAATCTCACGAATTTTTACGAATATATGCCTAATAGATACTACTTCATATATTTTTAACAATCCGCGTCGAATCATTGTCACGAGACTCTTTGATTGTGGGATTCTCTAGTTCCTTATTCTTTGTGATAAGATTTTCGAAGAATTCCACATCTCTGGATTCGACAATTACATTAGACTCTAAATTTAAAAGTCTATATGCTTTTCTATTTGGTGCATATCCTATGAAGGCACATCTGATCCCTCGAGGACCTAATTTAGTTCTTTTGGGATCCATATTTTTGTAATATGCTACACACCCCCACACTCTAAAATAATCAATATTTGGTGATCTTCCTTTCCATTTCTCATATGGAGAAATTCCAGTTGTTTTTAAAGGAATCTTGTTCGTTATGTGACATGCGGATACTAATGTTTCACCCCACAAATTAAATGGAAATTATGAATGCATTAACATAGCATTAATCATTTCTTGATATGTTATATTTTTTCTTTCGGCCATGCCATTTTGTTGTGGTGTGCAAGGTGCAGAACATTTGTGTATTATGCCATATTCTTCACAATATGCATCAAATTCTGCTGAAAAGTGCTCACCGCCTCTATCACTTCTAAGTACTCTTATGGTAGTACTTAATTGATTTTCCACTTCCTCCTTATATATTTTAAAGGCATTAAAAGCATCATCTTTATGCCTTACGAGGTATACATGTGTGAATCTAGAACAATCATTCATAAACGTTATAAAATAACGGTTTGCCCCCCCGGGTTAACATTCCATTGAATTCACACAAGTCAGAGTGCACAAGGTCAAGAACATTTGTTTTCCTTTCAACACTTTTGAAAGGTTTCTTTACCGTTTTTTATTTAACACATATTTTACATTTTCCGAAATCATGAATGTTACATGATATCAATCCAGACTTAATTAGTCTATTCATAGTACTAATGCCAATATGTGCTAATCTAGAGTGCCATAATGAAATAGATTCAAGCATATAAGCAGAATTAGAAATTTCATTATAATATTTTCGGTAGTACAAAGTTTGATCATTCCTTCAGCGGAATATCCTTTTCCTATACAAATATACCATTACGGGTCAATATTAATTTGCCCGATTCATATACATATTTAATACCCGGTTTTCCTAAGAAGTCCCTCCTAACAAGGTTTCTATTCATGTCGGGAACATGAAGGACATTGACAAGAGAGACTTTCTTTCCAGAGGTGAAGTTGAGTTTGAGGAATCCTGTTCCAACGACTCTTGATCGCACTTCATTGCCCATTTTCACTTCCTGTCCATCATTGACTTCGGTATAGGTTTTGAATGCCGCTTTATCATAAGATACATGTACAGTTGCACATGTGTCATACCACCATCATTGGAACTTTCCTTTGATGGGCATAATTTTGCTTACTGTAGCGATTATGTCGTCATTAACATTGACATCATTAACATCAATTTTAGCCTTGTGGGGCCTGCAATCTCGAGCATAATGTCCAGGTTTGCCACATATGTAACATCCATTTTTAGTGCCCTTTTGTCTGCCAGAGTTTTTGAACCTGTTATGTTCTTTCTTTGGACCAAGATGGTTTTTTTATGCCATCATATTTTTTCTTTCCTTTTGCAGCAACATCATTTGCCTTAGCAAATCCAGCGGACTCGGTTTTCTCACGATCCTTCATTTCCTCCTCGATTCGAAGGTGTTTCTGAAGTTTATCCAACGAGAAGTCCTCATAACTATGCAGCAATTTCTTTCTGTATCCTTTCCATGAAGGTGGCAATTTTGCTATGATTGCACCGAGTTGGAAAGCTTCAGGGACATCAATTTTCACGGCTTTTATTTTATTCACGAGAACCTGTAACTCGTGTACTTATGCAAGAATAGGCTTGGATACCAACATTTTAAAATCAAAGTATTTAGATATTAAGAACTTTTTCGTACCTTCTTCTCCAGCTTTGAATTTGAATTCAAGTGCTTTCCAGATTTCCTTTGCAGAGGCAGTATCAGTATAGAGATCATAGAGACGATCGGATAATGTGTTCAAAATATGTCCACGGCATAACAATTCATCTTCCTTACGTTTCTTCTCTCCTTTTTAATTTCATCGGTGTCATTCGCAGTTGGTTTTGGAATTTCCTCCAAATCAGGATCCAAGACATATTGAATTTTCAGAGTAGTCAGGAGGAATGTCATTTTGTCTTACCAACGGGTATAGTTTGTTCCATTAAAATGATCTAGTTTCGCAAGGTCCTGGTTCATTAGTTTGATGCTTGAAACAGAAGCGTCAGTGGCCATGATTTGAGATACTATAAGATTGTTAGAAAACGCTTCAAAGTCAAACGGATCCAGGCTGGAATCGTGAACAAATCACTTTCCTTATAGTATTTCAAGCACTCTCGAATGTCTTAGAGTTTCAATGCAGGAATACCCAGGATAATTCAGCCTTATCGAGTTTGCGCAAAACCGACGAAAACTCAAATTCAGTGAAGAGTGCGCTGGAATTATTAAGAGGAATTTCGGTTTTTGTGATGTGTTTTCTGAATCCAGAATCATCCTTTTATAGGCCATGTTAATATTGTTTAAAAGATAGCGACCCTTAATGAAACAATATATTTTCAAAAGTTATGACTGTTTGCACTTACACTAATTCATGCACCATTTGCATGGTTTCACTTCTGCGGTATTTCGTGAACAGTTGCCAACTTTCCGAATTTAAAATTCAAATCACGGAGGCTGGAAGTCGCCCGCCAGAGCCGCGAATAGCCCAATCGCTCTGATGCGACGTGCCGCCTACAAGCCGCCACTAGCGCCTTGAATAGCTCGATCACTCTGATGCGACGTGCCTAAGTGCTCAAGTGTCGTCTACAATCCGCCACTAGTGTCTCTACGCGCACGTCCCCGGAGTCAGAGCCGGTGTCGCCGGTGGTGACACTGGCCAGTGGTTTTAGGATTGGGACAAGTGGCATAATGCTTGGACCACCACATTTGTCAATGTGGCACTTTATCCTCTTTTGTTCTTTTGTTGCGTTAATGGTATTAACTCTTTATAAAGATTTTAAAAGTGAGTGAATCTTCCAATGTGGGACTTTATTACATGCATTTATTAGCATTTACTCACTCTCACTATTTTGTCATTTTAGAACACAACTTGTATTATTCATTGAATGAATTATAATATGGCCAGAATCAAATCTGGATGGGTATGAATCTTCAAGCATATGTTCATCTTAAATTAATCATAACTTGCTCACTTTCTATGGAATTTAGCAAATGAATATTAAAAATTCATCTACTCGATGTCAAGAACATCACGGAGTGCTTAAAAATAAAAATAAACAATTAAAAAAATGAAAATTAAACAACAACAAATCACTTCTGCTTATGGAGGTTCAAGAATACTTTTTAAATGTTGATTTAAAATCAATTGAGTATCTATGCAAAATAGTGATGATTAAGATACTAAATAAATGAAGAAAGAATAAAAATATAATAGAATTAAATAAAATAACAAGCTTAAGAGCCTACCTAAAATAAAATATTTAATAAAAAAGAATTAATGACTCGAAGAAAAATGAAGAGAATTTTGACTTAATTTTGTGAATGATTGGTTGTTGGGTTTCTGAGTGAGAATGAGTTTATTTGTAATCTCTAAAAACGGTAATTTATGAATTAAGAAAAAGAGGTGAGATATGTGTAAGTGCATTTTAGAAGCTTATTTAATTAAATAGTGAATAATGATGTAATAAATGCATAAAATACTTAAGTAATAAATGAAAATATTTTTGGACTTCTAGAAACTTGTTTTATGATGTATGAAAATGATTAATAAAATTCAAATAAATATTATGCTGATACCTCAAATGTAATGAATTTATTTTTTTCAAAAATGCATAGTGAAAAAATGCAATTATAGTCAATTTCTTCAACGTGTGAAATATTCATTTTTCTTCTACTTTTTCTTACGATGCATGACAATGATCGATGAATATTCCAAATGGAATAATTTGATAATTTAAATTATTTTTTCAACGATAATCAATGATACATGAATTTTTAGTCAAATTTCAGAACACATGAAATATTGACTTTTTGGTTAACTTTTCATTTTTAAATAAAACAAACTATAATGCAAGCGTATATGATTATGATGACTTTATTTGATGGTAAAAATGCACATGGATAAAAAATCAAAAACTTTGACAAATGAACATGTATTAGATGAATTTAAAAACAGGCCAGACAAAACTGGGGTATGACACATATAACAACGATTGATAAAAATAATGTAGTTAAAAGTCTTTCAACGTTTATTCAACAATACATGTTAAGGGACACACATTTTTTTACTTAAAAAATAGAAAAATGTTAATGATGGGATTTGAAGCTTGTTTACCTTAATCTATGATCAAGATTGTTATTATGAAGCATGATGAAAAATGTTTTATCAAAATAAAAAAAATTAGGTGCGTTAAAAATGCATTTTTACTATGGTTGATAAAATTGTCGTAATAATATGGTGTTACCATATATATGTTTTATAGTAGTGAGAAAGACACCGGTTTTGAAGAAATAAAAACATACATTTTATTTGGTGGAATTCGAAGCATGTCCTTAATTAGTTTTCTCCTCGATTATTTTCAAAAACCGAGAGAATATATGTTTTTTAAATAAAAGGCAAAATTGCACCGAAGCTCCTTAAAGATATTTTTTGCAAGAAGTTGGTCCTTAAGTTTGTTTTTTAACAATTTAGTCATTTTTTTATATATAAAGTGGTATCAAAATGTATAAAATAGCTTCCTAAATGCATAAACCACCATCCAAAATACATAAAGTAAGATCGTAATTCAGCAAAATACATCAATCAACATCCTAATTATATTTTCTCCTTATGGACAGCTTTGGTTTGGCAACTTAAATGATCAAGTTGTTACAAAAAATAATTTTAAGGACTATATTAACAATCTACTTTCAACTCTAATCATCAATTTTTTTAACCTTCAACTCTAATTTTCTACAAAACTAACATTCATCAATTTTTTAACCTTCAATCTAATTTTCTACAAACCTAACATTCATCAATAAAAAAAAACCTAAAAAAAATAAAATGCCAAAAATACCTCTATCTTCCTTTGTCAATCTTCAAATATCTTCTTCAAACACAAATATTACACATAAAAAAATTTAAAACACAAAGAAATAAATTATACAAAAACGAAAATATTAAATAAAATAACAGAAAATTAAAAAAAAATTGAAAATTACCTTAACTATGTTGCAATTGGGAAGGAAGAGGATTGAATTTGAGAGAATGGGAGAAGAAAATTTGAGAGAAAATGGGGAGAATGGGTTGAGAGGAGGAAGAGAGAGGAAGAAGAAGAAGAGTTCTGGAACGAGAGAGGGGAAGAAGCGTTTTGGCAAAAGTTAATAAATATTTTAGCGACGTGATTTCTACATCGCCACGTTGCGAATTTAAATTCACATCGCAACAAAGCAACGGTCCCAGCCCACGTGCTCCTTGTCAGTCAATTTTTAGTTGCGACGTAATTTACACGTCACAACTGAATTTTGAAAAATTCAAACTTCCCCCCATGTGCATATCTGACGCCAATTTTTTCAAATTTTTTTATTTTAAATTGCGACGTGTTTTACACGTCACAACATTTTTTTTTATAAACTTTTTGACTCTCTGTTAGCTGAAGATTTCGTTTTATGTTGTTTATCCTTCGAAGGAGTTGAGAATCGAAGGAAAGATGGTTACTGATGGCCATCCCTTAAAAAGTAAAAGAATGGCTACTGATGGTCATGCTTCGAAAAATAAAGACTTCTAAGTTCGATGAAGATAAGTGAACGATGAAAGATTAATGAAAGCATATGTCTTCGGGACTTAGACAAAATTCATAGAATATGTATTCAAGTATTACTACTTAGCGTGTTTTTTAGTAGTGTTTGTTTAATACACTGCCACGCGTCGAAGATGGACTCAGGCGGGAAGATTTGAAATTCGAAGACGGTTTCGTAACCGTTCAACAACAGATGGCTTCGCTGGAAGTTCTGATGAGAAACGTGGCAGCAGATTAGTATAGGACCGTTAAGGTCGAAACTAGTATAAATAGGAGTCTTAGTGTTAGGATTCTGTGTGTTCATTTTGTACAAATCACTCACATATTTACTCAAGTATCAAGCGTTAAGAGAAAGAGTTCGCTGAGAAAATGTACGTATGACACCAGCATTTTAATGCATGTGTATTATCTTTTTGTTTTTATCTTTCAGAATTACTGCATTTCGTTTACTTCTTGCCATTTACATTTCTGCATCTTTACTTTAACGTCATTTACTTTCGAATTACTTTCATGCTATTTACTTTCAAAGTCTTTTATATTTCTACAGTTTAAGATTCTTTACGTTTCAATTGTCCTTTTACTTTTTTATGTCATGTCACTTCGTTGAAGTCACATTTATATGTAACAAAGTGATTGTCAAGACTATTTGTCCTGTTAATCGAACAACGCTTATTGAAGAAGACAAATAATGAATATGGTTCGAACAAACATTGATAACAATCTTCTTGACTATGTGTCCTAGGATCAATCTAGTCGATCCTGCAAG